>NW_022987608.1:2023298-2083298 GCF_902827165.1 Trematomus bernacchii
GGTTAAATGTTCTTGTATCGTGTCTTAATATCTGTCCTTGTTGATGTGCTAAATGGAGCTGCTGTGATGCAAAAACCTGGTCTGATAATAAAGTATTATAGTCTTTAATCTCCTCTAAGAATGAACTCCTCCATCTTTCTCCGAGAGCAGGCGAAGTAGTACTTCACTGAGTCCTCGTACGAGACAGCTAATATAAGTTTGGCCCCAGAACTCAGACGGGAGGTAGACTTTATTAATTTCATGGATTCTGAAATGAGCCGTGGTGATAAGGCTATCACTCTCTTATCTGGGGGGATGGCGGGGGCGTAATTAAGCCGATAGCCGGCGATGATGAGGAAGTGCTGCGAGAGAAAAACCTCGGGGAGATGAGGGCGGGATCTTCAGGGCTCGTTTACCAGAGGGATGATTAGATTGGCACCTAATTGCCACCTTTTTCTATTTTTAGCTTGGGAGGTTTTTCTCATGAGGCTCCCTCCGCCCCCACCACTTCGATTTTCATTCTTGTGGTCAAGGTCAGTTTTCTAGAAGAGTCTGATTGTTAAATGGACTGAGGCTAAGCCAAAAGTTGAGGGTGAGGAAGAGGAGACGTGTCCACCTTCCTCACTTGTGTGTATATCTGGCAGATTGGGGTCAAGAGTAGTTGGATTGCAGAGGAACATGTTGGCTGGAAATGGCTTCGTTTCAAGAGCCTCAGACTCTGATAATTGTTTTGCAGCAACAACAACAACAAAAAAAAGACTTACCTATCAGTTTTTATTGATTCCTCGCCTCACTGTCTCACTGCACCAAGACTCAAAGCCTCGACATTTTCTAAATCCTATTTCATGTCTGATAATTACCAAGAAAAAAAGTGGACCTGAGCTACAGAAAATAGTTTAAAACTCTGATCAGCTAAGTAATACTTTACAAAATCAGAAGTATACTTATTACTGTCAGAATAATCAGGATGGAAGAGGCACGGCCCAGATTTCAGGCGTGACAATACCTGTCAAAATGTGTGAAACCACAACTGAAACCTGCAGTACAGATAGAAAATTACATAAATCATCGAAAAATATGTATATTAATATAATCTCTAAATACTGGGGAAGTCTGGCCACCTTTAGCATTTGTACTTCGAATGTACAGTAGGTCCAGATTACACACCATTTCAGTGTAAAGCTGCATTTATTTAACAACTAAACAACAAGTGCTTTTTTTTTATCAAATTACAGCTTCACTGTGCCATATTACTTGGAATAGAAAGAAGTCTACGTATCGAATATTCCATCCATGCACACTTGATGTAAATAATATCCTGCTTATATTGTGTTAACAGAAAATTGGCGCTTCAATACTGTTTTTATTCGTCAGATAGTTTATAGATTTGTTATCTTCACGGTCATCGTATAATTGTCTTACTCTCTATTTTGAGTTTTTAGAATTGTTGATTTCTACTCTTGTCCTTTGTCATTATTTGCAATGCTTTGTTTTGTTTAAAGCCCAAATCGGGATTGATCAAATACATCTTATCTTATCTTATGTGGTGAGGTGTAAACTAAGGATGTGGAGGTATACTTTCATTAAAGGACTACAGTTCTTGCGGTAAAAAAGGTCAAAGCCAACACTGCATTAGTCTGACTTTCTATACTTCCATTTCCCCATCCTATCTTTGACACCAAGTCCCTTTGTCCCCATTGCATTTTTCAAAACGGCTCATGAATATATGCTTCAACCTTTAAAAAATACTTTGTTTTAAAACAGCTCGGCTACGTTTCTCGAACAGGAGTTTAAAGTGAATGTTAGGGACTATTTTCAGACGCGGATTGATACATATGTGTGTGTGAGTAGCTGTGTAATTGACATCCACAGTTTCTACGTTCATCATCACAAAGGAGAATGAAGTCTTTGAAAAACAATGGCGCTTCATGGCACAGAGGTATAAGCTGTTTCAGGCTCTGGATACACCTGTTATTAGAATCAATTCAGTTTTGTTATTCATGGGATTTGTAGACATTTGCCAATTATAGTGTTTCAAATTCCAGCTGGGATGTCGTTGTGCTACATTATAACTACATCCCTGGACACAGTGGCATTTCCTCAGGATTTTTAAATCACCTGTCCACTTATTTAAGATTGCACGACTTGAAGCAATGCTCAAAACTGGTTAAGACCTTTGTGCGAGACAGATGTGCACTACAAAAACTGTAAATCTTGCCAAATATATTCGTCTAATTTCTAGTCAGGGTATGTCTTTACACTTGATATAAGACCAGATAACTTAAAGTGCAGCTATCATGCTATTTTTAGGCAATAGCATAGGTCTCAGATATATACAAATATATAAAAAAACATGTCTATGAAGTGTTTTGCTCAAAATACCAAACAGATCACCCATTCTAGCCATGCCTCATATCCCTCTATTTCACTTCCTGTTTCAAAAGTGCTGATTTTGGTTATAAAGCTTTAAATTATTTTTTTGAATTTTGAAAAAGGAGGGGACTGAGCTCATGCGGGACCCGGCAGCTACTGTCTAAACTAAATGCTACCGTGATGAAACGCCATATCATGGATTATCAAGGATTGTTTCTGAAACAGTATGGAGCTCAAAGGCTTTCTCTCTTGCCGGTTATACCACAAGGTGAGTTCCTTTTTATTTCCTGCTTCTTCACACACATGCTCTCTCCAGTACAGGTTAGCTCTGAGTGTTAGCGATGCTAATGTAAACACCGACCATATTACGTCCAAAACAGTCGGGCATTGTTTCTGATAGCAACGTTTCTGATAGGGCCGTGGGTCCACATTTCCGATATTACGTCATATCGGACGCAAATCTGGATCAGCTCCGTTGTAGCCCCGTTTTTAGAGATTTGGGTACGGAGGAAAAGAGAGAGGGTTTTATTTTCTGACGCTGCGTGAGTTCCCTGACACACCGGGGACACATATTGATGTATAAAAGACATCAAAAAGTGCATTTTGCATGATAGGTCCCCTTTAAGAAGGAACAAGGCACAGAGATGTAGGGTCTTGTTTTTAGACGAAGACTCTACTTTCAGTTGTATCTCAGATTAAACGTTTTATTTTACATTTTTATTTGAACATCACAAAGCAGAACACTTTTGAGCATTTGTGGCTAACACACATTTCCTGATTCTGGTCAAATATAGTTCAAAATAAGTTGATTTAAATAAATATCCCATCCTATTTCAGGAAATCTTACCAAGCAAATGTTCACTTGCTCTATTGGCAGATTAGTTTGACTTAATGCAAGCGAGAACACCTTGTTTTCATTATTTGTTTACTTGTTTTTGGAGCGGCATTTTTGTCTGGGAATATGGCCCCCTGATACCTTCCAGTGTAAACATCTCCGAGCTTGCAAATCAGCAAAAGCCTGCCTGTAAAAAGCTAATCCCTGCTCCTCCTCCGACACATGCACGGGGAGAAAAGAGTGTTATCACCCGTGGTTGACATACTCCTGTGTTTTCTCCCAGCATCCTCGGGGGTTTATCATTCCTGCGCTCATTCTATTATCCCCTGCACACCGGTGGCTGTCCTCGCGAACGAGACGTCTTGTCAGGGTCGCAGAACAAAGAGAGAGCATGTCGAGCAGCAGATTAGACCGGAGAGGAAGTGTGGGGCTTCAGGGAGAGGCATCAAGGAAAAAGGATGCAGGAGAGGATGAACGAAAGCAGGGAGAAAACTGAACCTTTTCACAGCTATGATGATTCCCCCCGCACCTGATGAAACTCCTGTTTTGCATTTACAAAACCTCCTTTGTTCTTCTTCTCCAAACATTTATATGTTGCATAGAAAACCCCCGAGAGGGATAGTCTGATTTTAATTCTGTCTCTGCAGTGGATGCTGCTTGCTTTGATTTGTGCACCACAAAGGGACAATGTGCACAGCAAGAAGATGTACTGGCCTATAAAAACGAAGTAAAAGGTTTTTTAAATGCCTCTGTCTCACCTTAAATGTCTGCTTCTTTCTTATCGTTATTCTTATTACCTATAAATATTCTCCAAAAACAAGAATATTTAGCGTATACTTAAAGTTGACCTATCATGCTATATTTAAATTATATATTGTAAGGCCATACAACCCAAATAGCCTACAACAATTTCGCTTCTCAATAATTATTATATGAATAATGAAAGCGAGTCATGTTGAATTGATTGATAAGAAATCAACTTACTGAAAAATGTTTCCGACTGCGATGTTGTACTGAGACAAACAGCAGGAGGAATGCTCGACCGTGTGCACATGGACGCAAACTTGAACGCAACCTAGCGTTAGTTTTGTGTGCTGGATTGATTAATTAACCAAAATTACACTGTAGTTAACATTAAGTGATTTAAGTGTAATTCATCACAAATTATAATTCAGTCAAAATACTGTATACATACCTTTCACCTTCAGCAGGCTGATATGAAAATACTTGTGTATGCTTAGTATTAGTAACATGTTGAATGCAGGACTTTTGCTTGTAACAGAGTAGAAAATATTATTGCTACTTTTTAGGTAAAACATTTTGCATGATAGGTCCCCTTTAAGCTTTTGTACCATTTCAGGTTGCAACTAAAGATTATATTTCCCATCAATTCATTCTCAATCTGCGTGTAGTTTATCAGAGTGTCCCATTTCTCTCCATTATGTCTTTCTAGATAGTTCTATGAATTCATCTGATTAATCTACCATTTATTTTCTTTATTAATTAGTCCAAGGTTACGTCATTTGTAACCAGAAAGGAGGCGTAGTCAGTGCATTTCACACTACTCTCACACAGCGAATCCATAGGAACATTAGCTTATTCATCTTTGTTTCACTCCATGGAAAATGTCCTTCAAATGCTGAACTAATACAAAGTGTATTTTTTAAGTTATTATGCAACCTGATACTTTGAATTGAAATAGTACACTTTGTATTAGAGGTTTTAATCTGAATTTGAAACAGGATTATTGGGTTTCTTTCTTTTTAAAGGGCTTGATTCAAGCTAAGCGTTTGAGGTTTACAAGACCAAGTTACAAAGCTATTATCTTCAACATATTGTTCATACTGTCGTCTGCAGGTAGGTTTTGATGGGGTGTTTCTTGTAGTCTATCAATTACACACTCATGCAAGCATAATATGTTTGAACTGAGCACTCTTAGTTGCTGTTTTTTGGACTACAAACAAATATGAAATGAATGCCTTTTTTCAAGCATATTTATCTTGGAAATGTGTCCCAATTGCAACGCTGTTACCTTGAAAGGCTTGAAATCTCCTGCAGACAAAGGGCGTATCTTGTGTTTAACCACAGCAGATTAGACCTTACAATCTGCATGCAACACACACACACACACACACTTACACACACGTGACACACATCATCTCACAACGCATCCAAAAAGCTATAACGCGCAGACAAGCGCTCGGCAACCCCCAGATCCCACGCTTCATTACCCGTCCAGCCATCCCTGACTGGAGTAAATCGATGCAGGATAATAGCCAGCGTCTCACCCCTCCATCATTCACTCCCTCCCTCCTCTCTCCATCCCTCAACCCTTCATACCACAACTCATCCATTCGTCTCCATGTTTCTCCATCCACTCATTCTCCTATCTCAGGTCTTCTGGTCTGCTCTCTGTCCCCAGAGTCAGAACTAAACATGGAGGAGCAGCGTTCAGTTCTTATGCTCCAAATATCTGGAACAAACCACCAGAAACCTGCAGGTCCACTGCAACTCTGACTACTTTTAAAGGTCCCCTATTATAGTGTTTTTCATCAATATATTATAGGTCTCAGATATATACAAAACATGTCTCTGAAGTGTTTGGCTCCAAACACCAAACAGATCATTGCAGCATCCCATAATCCCCTCTGTTTCAGCCCTGTTTCCAAAGTGCTGATTCTCTGTCTGTTACTTTAGATGAAAATAAGGAGCCCCTCCCCACGCCCCTCTGAGAGAGATTTGGTTAAAAAGAACACAATGGTGCTCTAGGAGGAGATTCAGATGATAAGGTGGGGGGGGGGGGGGGGGGGGGGGGGGGGGTGGGGTGTTACCTTGGTTGGTGATTGGCTAATGGTTACACAAGCCAAAACATCGTTATGACATCATAAAGTGGCCAAAATCTGATCAGCTCATTTTCAGACAGGTTTTTATATAAATGGATCAGGACAAAAAGTGAGAGAATCTTTGTCCCTGAAATGTTCAGAGTCTCTTTCCACAGAGGGGACACATGTTGATGAAGAAGAGACATGAAGAAGAGGGGACACATGTTGATGTAGAAGAGACATGAAGAAGAGGGGACACATGTTGATGTAGAAGAGACATGAAGAAGAGGGGACACATGTTGATGTAGAAGAGACATGAAGAAGAGGGGACACATGTTGATGTAGAAGAGACATGAAGAAGAGGGGACACATGTTGATGTAGAAGAGACATGAAGAAGAGGGGACACATGTTGATGTAGAAGAGACATGAAGAAGAGGGGACACATGTTGATGTAGAAGAGACATGAAGAAGAGGGGACACATGTTGATGTAGAAGAGACATGAAGAAGTGGATTTTGCATAATAGGGGACCTTTAATGCTCTTAATGTCTTTCATTTGTGTAAAGCACTTTGAATTGCCTTGTGTTGAAAGGTGCTTATATAAATAAACTTGCCTTGCCTATATTTCTTCCATCAAAACCTCCCACCCCCCCCCCCCCTCGTCTGTTTTCATCCCTGCTGTGGATCACTCCTCTTATCAGCTGTGATGCCACGGTCCGATATAACACGTCTGTTGTGTTCACTGACAGCGTGGTGGTGCAGCGCTGACAGTAACGGGGATAATAAGCTCATTCTGCGTCACTGTCGTCCGTCTGGGCTGCTTCCTATAATTTAGGTGCTCTGGATTCTGGGGGGAAATTACTCTAAATTGGTGCTTCTAACCCCTCCTGTTGTGTTAGTTTCTCCCCCCTTCACTGTGTTTCTGGTCAAATTCAGTTTTAACTGCTCTTACATTAACAGAAAAATTATTAATCATCACCACATGTTATTTAACAACCTTTTAATCTGTAAACAATGTCTCAGACTACTGGTTTACATGAATAACTTCAGTGAATATACAAAGAATAGACACTGAACAATCATGTATTCCCAAATCAACATGGTTGTCTATGTGTGTGTGTACTATCTGATGGAAGAACATAATCAAGGGGTTAACTATTTTAGATCTGATTTGATTTGATTTATTTCGAACGTGTAAAACAATAATACACAAAAATTATAATAATACTGAAATGAAACATGAGAATTATGATACTGTACAAACTCACTTATTGAAGTAAAATATTATTGACTTACAAATGATATATAAACAAATCTGAAAAGGGGTGAGAAGAAGTTTACACTTATCTAATCCCACCTTCTCCCAAAAACTAAATTATTAACACCTATTTTTACCCATTCATTACCTACGGAGGCCATTTTTGACCAGGAACATCATAGGTGTTGGAAAGTTGGCTAAAACTTGCGGTGATCAACAGTTTTATATGTCCAAATGCCTACTGTGGAGGATATCATAAGGTCTTGAAGCAATCAAATGTAAAACACAATATTTAGGATTGATGAAAGTAGTAAATTGGTTGTATTCGACACGAATACGACACCATTTCCTGTTGTCGCCTTACATTCAAGCAGAGAAACACTTTGTAAAGGCGACATTATCTTCATTTAACAAACGTAATTGTTACTAAGGGGTATAACGGTCAAAGTTTCACAATTCTTCAAACTAGCCTTGGAGATAATTTACTGTGGTTAATGGCCCACTGCAGGCTTGTTGCATACAATTAAAGTCATCCATTATCTGTAAAAACAACAAAACAGCCTGTCAGGTTTGCTTTGTTCACATTCATGAGACTAAAGTGTTTGAACTAAACACTATTAGTTGCTGTTTTTGCACAATTATATGTTAAACATATGAAATTAATGGGGGACACCTTACTTCTTCCTTCTCTCTGTCTGTACCTGTGTACTCTCATGTTCCGAATAACCCAGCTTCCCCCAAATTTCTCTTTGGTGTCTATATCTACGCCGGGATCCTGAGTCGTGGCTGATCCTGTTGCTGCGGTCCTGTGTCCTGCATCCTAAGTCCTGATCTGAGTCCTGAGTCCTGATCTGAGTCCTGGACTTCGAGTCGTGGCTGAACCCATCACTGTGGTCCTGCTTGACTTTCATCATACTACTTCCCTGATGGCTCCCACAGGATTGTTGACATCCTCGTGGATTCATCTTCTTATTATAGACACATGCATTTCCAAACATTTGGTCTACCTATGTTGTAAATGTATTATCTTTTCGATTTACACACGGCATCTATTGCACGTCTGTCCGTCCTGGGAGAGGGATCCCTCCTCTGTTGCTCTCCCTGAGGTTTCTCCCATGTTCCCCTTTAAACTGTGGGGTTTCTCTGGAAGTGTTTCCTTGTACGATGTGAGGGTCTAAGGACAGAGGGTGTCGTATTGTCATACTGATATTCTGTACAAACTGGGAAGTCCACTGAGACAAATGTAACATGTGTGATATTGGGCTATATAAATAAACATTGATTGATTGATTGAATGCCTTTTCTGTTACTTTCTGTTTTCATGCATATTTATCTCTGAGATGTGTTTTAATCGCCCAATTGCAATGTTCTTACCTTAAAAGGCTCTCCCAAATATAATGTGACAGCAGTATTATAGTTGCATGAACTATAACAACGTGTAAAAGTGCTCACATCATGTCTACATCACAGCAGGGAAGCAACAACTTGACTTCTCTCCGTCAGTCAATCGGAGATACTCAAAAAATCTGAAAACGCTGAATTATTGATCAATCAGGTTTTTAAACACGATCTTGATTTGTGGTTTGCAAGATTTTCCGGGGTACTAAACAATGATGGTGGTTTGAAAGGAGGAGAATGCATGAAATATTCAGACGAGCTGTGATGAAGTGAGAGAGGAAGAGAGAGGGAGAGAGCGCAGAGAGAAAAATCAGAGATCAAAGAGACGAAAACCTCCCCCGAAATATTTCACACAGCGTGCAAAACACTCTGAATCAAAATAGGTTTACAGACATGTGTGTTGTGTACTGTGCATCAATAGAGAATACATAGATCACCCTATTGAACATATGTTAGTAAATGTATAAAGTCAACGTCAGTCTGGCGTTATTAATGACCTTTGCTTTGTAATTATATTGCGGTGGGAATATAGATAGTTGTGATATATGCAGGTTTTCCCTCATGCTTTCCCACTCCATCTTAATTCAGTATGTCAGTCTGAAGGCACATTTGTTCAACGTGCCATATCCGCATTACAGAACATTAGTTTCATTTTGTTTTCCTTTCTTAAAGCGGACAATTGATCTTGTTTTGCAGGTAAAGCACAGACTAATTACACTAACACTGGCTCTGTCTTATTCAAATGTCGAAGCTAACCTCGATGACGGCAAACACCAGGACCCAAAAATGCAAAATGTTCGCTCTCTTTTAGCTCTGTATTTGTTCTCCTCCAACAATCGGCATAAATATTTAGCGCTACAGTTGCTTAAAGGTCACCTATCATGCTATTTTTAGGCAATAGCATAGGTCTCAGATATATAAAAATATATAAAAAACATGTCTCTGAAGTGTTTTGCTCAAAATACCAAACAGATCACCCATTCTAGCCATGCCTCATATACCTCTATTTCACTTCCTGTTTCAAAAGTGCTGATTTGGGGTATAAAGCTTTAAAAAGGAGGGGGCTGAGCTCATGCGGGACCCGGCAGCTACTGTCTAAACTAAATACTGCTGTGATGAAACGCCATATCATGGATTATCAAGGATTATCTCTGAAACAGTATGGATCTCAAAGGCTTTCTCTCTTGCCGGTTATACCACAAGGTGAGTTCCTTTTTATTTCCTGCTTCTTCACACACATGCTCTCCAGTACAGGTTAGCTCTGAGTGTTAGCGATGCTAATGTAAACAACGACCATATTACGTCCAAAACAGTCGGGCATTGTTTCTGATAGCAACGTTTCTGATAGGGCCGTGGGTCCACATTTCAGATATTACGTCATATCGGACGCAAATCTGGATCAGCTCCGTTGTAGCCCCGTTTTTAGAGATTTGGGTACGGAGGAAAAGAGAGAGGGTTTTATTTTATGACGCTGCGTGAGTTCCCCGACACACCGGGGACACATATTTATGTATAAAAAACATAAAAAAGTGCATTTTGCATGATAGGTCCCCTTTAAATGCTCCACTATGTTCACCAGCTGGTTTAACAACTGTTAGATTTTCCACAATCAGTTGTCTTATTGATTATATCTGATTTCATGAAGGTGTATTTTACAGTCTTTTTTCACTGGTTTACGTAATTTTAACTACTGGAAATATAGTTACTGTTACAGGTTGATGAGGACAGTTAATTGGACTTAATAATTACACTTTGAATCATATGACCTGAACACGGCTTGAACATCAACTTGTTCAAATCTAGTAAACATTGTGATTTGTAAAAGTGGACTTCTATATAAACCGGATGATTGGCAGATTAAGGTTATATTAAAAATAATGCAACACTTGGTTGAACTGTGTTAGACCCACATACAGATTGTGCCTAAATCAATAGAAATGTTTATATTAAATACCTATATACTGACATAACCTGTACCCAAAGCATCTGTTCATAGAAGCTAACAAACACTGCGTCTGTATAATCATCTTAGTTGACAATACTCCTGTATGTAAGAATGGTTTCTACCAATCTGGAAAAAGCAAATAACCTGCAATGTGCAAATATAAACACTTGTTTGCAATAGTACGGTGCTATAATCACTTTTATGCAATAAAGACAGCTTGTTGTAAATGTCGCCAACAGTTTTAATGGTCGCAATACTTTAATATGCTATTTATGTCACTTCTTAGTTTTACTTAAAGGGGACCTATCATGCAAAATGCACTTGTGTGCGTCTTTTATACATGAATATGTGTCCCCGGTGTTCCAGGGAACTCACCAAGTGTCAGAAAACACAACCCTCTCTATTTTCCTCCATACCCAAATCTCTAAAAAAAGGGATCCGATAAAAATTGATCCAGATTTGAACACTGTCCTGACGTCAGGACGGTGGCGCTACGGCTATTGGGCCAACTCCACCAATCAGGAGGAGACAGCCACGGCCATTGCCGCTCGAAAGCGCTGGAGACGCTGTAGTACATATGCCAGGCCTGTAGATGGTGCTGTTCTCACTGAATCTGCCCTTGCTAAAACAGGGCTAAAAAAGTGCAAATAGAGCGAAATGAGGCATGGCTAAAATGCATGATCTGTTTGGTATTTTGAAAAAAAAAAAGTATAAATATGCCTTATATAGGTATGGTCCTACAATATATTATTATAATATAGCATGATAGGTCCACTTTAAATTGCTGCTACTCATTTTTTAAGTCATGGTTGTGTACTTATTTGTCTTTACTTTTATTATTGCATGCCTTTTTTTACCTGCTATGCCACTTTTGCTGTAATTTAAAAAGGAATTCGGATACAACTCGGACTCAATGATGGATTTTAATAAAAGAGATATCAACAGTAGACATCATCTCCAACATTTCCCCATCAGTCCATCTTGTGTTGAGCGACAAACATGAACTCATTGACCGCCTGGAGTGTGCAGAAACTCTCTCTACAGCTGGCAGCCATCAGCTATATCACGTTAATATAACAGTGTGACACCGCTGCTGTCTGCTGGAGGAGAACAAATCCAGTTTACAGTGGAAGTCTGTCAAGAAAAGCAGGTGGAAAAGTGACAGGAGCATTTTCTGGAAGCCAGATATGAACTAACTCAACTCAGATATATTTCATTATTTATTTGGAATCTCTTGTCGGCTCTTGGGCCATTTTTCAAAACAAACAGACTAACGTGATGACACTGATGTCCACTTTTCCAGAATCTATGGCTCTCAGCTGTCGGAAGATTTAAAAGCAGACGCCTTCTTGTCAAGCCAGAAGCGAATAAACCTGAAAAACTGTGTGTGGGTTTTTATTTCAAGAATCATTCTTTCTGATCTGACCGAATGATGCCGTGAAGAAGGGTGTGTGGACCAGAAAACATAACAGAACAACATCTAACTGCAGCAAGGGGAGGGAAGTACTCAGATCTTGTACTTGAGTAAAAGTAGAAGTACTCAGATCTTGTACTTGAGTAAAAGTAGAAGTACTCAGATCTTGTACTTGAGTAAAAGTAGAAGTACTCAGATCTTGTACTTGAGTAAAAGTAGAAGTACTCAGATCTTGTACTTGAGTAAAAGTAGAAGTACTCAGATCTTGTACTTGAGTAAAAGTAGAAGTACCAGAGTGTAGGAATACTCTGTTACAGTAAAAGTCCTGCATTCAAAATGTTACTCACGTAAAAGTAGAAAAGTATTATCATCAAAATATAGTTAAAGTAGCGACAAGTAGTCATTGTGCAGATTGGTCCATTTCAGAATAATATATATGATATGTTTTATAATGATTGATCATGAAAGTGTTCTCAAAGCTGGTAAAGGTGCAGCTAGTTTGAATGACTTTATATACTGCAGGGTAGCTTGTGGATTTACTCCAGGTGGAACTAAAGTCTGATTTAACACTTGATTATATTTCACATCATTCATCCACATCTGTGAAGTAATTGGAGTAGTACAAAGTAGCATAAAATGTTAAATACTCAAGTAAAGTCCCTCAAAATTGTACTCAAATACAGTACTTGAGTAAATCTACTTAGTTATTACTCAGATATTACATTACATGTCACTTGTTAGACGCTTTTATCCAAAGTGACTTACATACATTCAGTACTGTGGACAATCCCCACAGGAGCAATCTGGGGTGAAGTGTCTTGCCCAGGGACACAGCGACATGCTGACTGCAGTGGGACTCGAACTTGCTATCCCCTGATTTGAAGTCCAGCACTCTATCCACTGAGCCACAGCCGCCCTTTAGATATCAGACTTTAAAACAGAAACCCAAACTAAGCAAGTAGTGATCCACCTGCAGCGCTGAGGATCAAATATTCATGATCTCACGGTGCGGATCAGTCACTCTGATGCTAACAAGGGGGAGAAGAAGAAGATGAAGCAGACGGAGGGAGAGGCGGAGAGGAAACACTGCGGCAACATCTGCTCTCTGCAGCACGGAGGAGACAGGAGGAAGAGGAGGAGGAGGAGCGTAATGAATGTCCAAAATCCCCGCCATGCCTTCACCTTCCTGCAGATGCACCATCTCTTATTTTCAACCACATTCAAAAACTGAAATGTTGACTTTAATTAAATGTATTATGTCAAAAGATTTCACATAACTGTATTAAGTTAGTTAAAAGCAATAATATTAATACTCTATAGTGCCCTCCAATAGTCTCAAATGAATGCATTAAGTAACGTTTTCTGAACCAAACACAGTACTAGCTGTTGTGGGAAATGATGCAGACCTTTACAAAGATACGATATCTGTCCTCCATTTTAACATATTGGGTATAGATCAAATGCTTCGCGCTCAGAAGAACATATTGAGAACACATTGTTGGCTTTGGTGACAATAAGAACAATTCTTCTTATCCGTTAAATATCTTGTTATTCTTAATTGGTACATTTTCTCATGTGATAGCAATGATGCAATGGGTAGAAAGTTAGAACTTAAGAGATAGAGACAGAGTGGGAGGAGGAGGAGGAGGAGGAAGAGCATCCACCCCCCCCCCCCCCCCCCCCCAGCCCTCCACCCCCTTACAACTTTTCTTTGGGGGCTTCTTATAAACCAACCATCTATCTCCATTATGCCCCTGAAATTGCTATTTGTCGCTTTGCGGGGAAGAAATAATCAATATGTCTTGTGGGGGCAGCGAGCGCATTAGAGGAAGCAAATTGATGTCTCTCGCCCCAGCGCTCCTCACCAGCTCACTGCAGCACACTGATGGGAAGCCAGACAGGGGGGGTGTGTGTGTGTGTACGGTGTGTGTGTGTGTGTGTGTGTGTGTGTGTGTGTGCGAGTGAATGAATGAGCGAGTGGTCAGGCTATTGGGAATTTGTTAATGCAAAGTGAATGCCAGTGTTTGTGGCTGTGTGTTTGTGTGATTATGTGCACACACCAGCTGCCATTGTGTTTGTGTCAACGTGTGTGTGTGTGTGTGTGTGTGTGTGTGTGTGTGTGTGTGTGTCTGTCCAGAGCCTTATCTCTCGCAGCCATCCGGTTTTAGGTCTTCGGGCTGTCAGAGGCAGATAGCCCTGTCACTACCGCAGCAGCCTCCTTTTTCCCCGAGAGCCTTGAAGGCCTCCTACACCGACTGACACTCGGTGGAAAATCCCCGCCTGATAAGTGTGTTGCAGACAGACGTGACCCAACCAGAAAGTCTATCTCCTCCTCCTTCTCCTCCTCTGCCCGGGCTTTTTTTTATTTCATTACACTTCTCTATCGTTCTCCATCACATGCCGAGAGGAAGTAAACATCCTTTTTCTTGATTTCCAAAGCGTCTGTTTCTCAACCCGACAACTGCAAATAGCTTAATCTGTTGTCTGGGTTGTTGCTGCCTTGACCCTTTTCACTATTAAAAGGAATTCATGGCACGCAAATGCACAAAACTCAAAAGGTGAATCCAGCCGGAGAGAGCTTTTGCATTTGCTCTCTGGAATACAAATAAAAGCAGCCTATTTGAATCAATGCCTCCAAACTGCTGCATGTGTTATTTATTTAAGTACTTTCTCTTTGTCCCTTAAGAACAAACCTTCCTCTTATATAATTTGGGCGTCTAAATTGGTTCAGAGAATTATTTCCGAGCTGTGGGATCCAGCTTTTATCAGTAAAAACGTCTGTAAGTAAGCAACTGTAAGTCCATACTGCTGGTGTGTTGAACTTGGTTTATTATTAATTTGACTGTTATTCAATGCACGGGTGTTTTCACTTCATTGTTGTATGTCTGCGGTTTATTGTTTTAGCATTTGAGAAACAATTTGTACTTGTCTTTACGCCATAAAATATAATTTGAACATTTTGTTTTGTATATTCTCGATCGAAGGACTCAAACACAATCAGGATCAATTAACACAAGCATCTACAGTACATTCCCAAATGTGATTATAAATTGACATTTTGAAGGTTGTTGTTTGGACACGTGAACCCACAAGAAGATGTAAGCTTGTGAATGTTCTTTTTTTTACAATTTCCTGACATTTTTTAGATTCTACTTGATTGCACAACAAGGTAAATTAACTTGCTTTGGCTTATCTGACGCTTTCATTTCTATCAAACAACCTTCCTCTGCATATTGAGCTGGTGCTGTCCAAAGAACTAGTTAAAATAATGAAAATAATGATTAGTAAAATACTGTAAAATATAATTATTTGTAGCTCTAAGTTGGTCCCTCTACTCTAAATACTGTCAGTCCTGCACAACTCTACGAATTGTGCACATTGTACGCAAAGCTAAACCTTAAATATCTGCACAGCTTTCCACTTTTCATACCAACACTGCACATATTGTATTCTATTAGTATTTTGTTGTATTATACTGTACGTAGTTTTTGGGTATTTCTATATTTCATGTCAATGTTGCGCAAGATATTTTTATAATAGTTTAATTTTGTGGTCCTTTTGTTACAACTTCTTACAAATACACCAGGGCAAATCCCTCGTATGTGCTTTAACCTTCTTGGCAATAAACCTGTTTCTGATTCTGATTCTCTCCACATATCAATTTATTTCCGAGTGGCTCAGAGAGTGACAACACGTGAAGGGTTTAAGACGTTTAAGACGCTCGCTGCTCTTTAGAGAAACACCGTCAATGCAAATCTGACACCGTGGAGCAGCCGCAGAATACCATCACTGTCACTGCGTTATGATAGGAGAAATGAATATGTAAATAGTGTGACTGATACTGTGAGAGTCAGAGAATAAATTCATCCTGCTGTCATCCACACACACCAACACACACACACACACGCACAGAATCAATCTGAGCTCAGATGGCTGTGTCTCGTTTCAGACGCCGGACGGGGGGGGCGTCACAACAGGATCCATTATCCATTTATTCTCTGCAGAGGGCATTAGGGGCCTGTCAATCCTCATCTACCCACACGACACTAAAGCCATGGCCACAAAAACATTTGCCATTGGAGGATTTTAGCATACAATAAGTATATAAATCTCCTGTTCTGTGCTACGTGTGCGAAAGGGAAACTCTGGGCAATATTCAGACTTGGTTCCCAAAGAAAGGCCTCATGAAAAGTCAAATTGTCTTCTGTAAAAAGGGCCTTTTCCCCCTCACATCCATAAGCAATTACCCTTATCTGCATGTCTTAGAACTGCCGGAGAAAACCAGTAGCACCAGGAGGAAAACCTCCACACAGGAAGTTACTGAAAGGAGAGTCCAAAGAGAAGGACTACATATAGAGGAAGCAGTGTGTGACTGACAGATGAACTCCAATAAAGAGACACAAGATATCTCAACAAAGAAAAAAACGCTGGATGTTTCTGAGTCCAATGTTCCCAAAAATGCACCCAAACCATTTTCTCATTCCAAAAGTAAAGTCATCATCTCTTTTAACATCTGTATGCCACTTTGGATGTTATCAATAGCATGGGTGTTATCAGCTGTTATCAGCCTCGTAGACGTGCGTTCTGCTATCAGTCTGACCATTGGCTTTTTCTAATTTACGTCAGATAACTAGAAAAACTCTTGATTTAGGCGAAGGGTGGGGCCTGGGTAGAGAGAGCAGGTCTAACACCGCAGGAATGTAGTCTGGACTGTCAATGGGGGTCTCTTGCCTTTTATTGAATTTGTGGGACAATTTCGGTCAGGGTTCTTAGGTTATACAGCTCTGTATCAGCGTCTTGTTGATTGGCACCAAAGCGTGACGCCGGGTTGCATTTTCCTAGAAACTATTCTGTTTCAACTTTTTGCTGCAGCCCTTTATGTTTTTTTCTGAACACCTACAGTCCCCAACATAAGAGGCGCTAACTGCACAACACACAATACAATCAATAAGAGGACCAGCGCTTTGGATACGTCTGATTTGGAAAGGATGAAGCCAGACCAGGTCACCTGAATCTCTGTAAAGACCCACCTGGGCCAAATTGAAAGACAGTTGTGATGCCAATTGATTCTGGCATCACAACTGGTGAAGTTTTATTTAAAGTGGACCTATCATGCTATATTTGAATAATATAGTGTAGGACCATACCTATATAAGGCATATTTATACTTTTTTTTTTTCAAAATACCAAACAGATCATGCATTGTAGCCATGCCTCATTTTGCTCAATTTGACAATTTCTAGCTCTGTTTTTGCAAGGGCTGATTCAGTGAGAACAGCACCACCTACAGGCCTGGCATATGTACTACAGCGTCTCCAGCGCTTTCGAACGGCAATGGCCGTGGCTGTCTCCTCCTGATTGGTGGAGTTGGCCCAATAGCCGTAGCGCCACCGTCCTGACGTCAGGACAGTGTTCAAATCTGGATCAGTTTTTATCAGATCCGTTGCAGCCCCTTTTTTAGAGATTTGGGTATGGAGGAAAATAGAGAGGGTTGTGTTTTCTGACACTTGGTGAGTTCCCTGGAACACCGGGGACACATATTCATGTATAAAAGACGTACAAAAGTGCATTTTGCATGATAGGTCCCCTTTAAGTAAAAGCACTAATGCAACACTTTAACTTTACTCCAATACAAGTAAAATGCTGCATTCAAAACCTCATTGAAGTAAAAATATGAGTAGGTAAGTATCAAACTTAAAAGTAACCGTAATACTAAAACATGGCCTTTTGTGTGTGTTTTACTATAAACAATGGGGTACTTTACTCATTGTATATAATGTTTAATATATTTCAAATACGTTTAGGTAGACTCTTGGTCTGAGAAGTAACTAATACCTGAAGCTGTATAAAACATTTAGTGCAGATTAAAGTACAATATTAGTCTCTGAGATGTAGCAGAGTAGAAGTAAAAGTAGTAGAAAATGGAAATACTCAAGTAAAGTACCCTAATTCTGTTAGAGAACAGAATAAGATACTTTCAACGACTGCATGCCAACATGAAAACATAGACATCACCTGTAAAATGTCTCACCATGTGTGGCTGTCTGTCACTCTTCAAATCTGTTCCTATAATAACCGTTTTGAAAGCACTCACAATCCCTGTCCTATATTTGTATCTGCAGGTGATGGGGAACCTGCCTCCTGTTCAGAGACGATCCATCCCTCTCTGTAAATACTCAGCCCAGTGTTACACTGAAGCGTCGTGGAGAAATAATTCCACTGCCAGCTGCACGATGTGAGAAACCGAACAATGTTTGCGGCGCCGCAGGTTAATTCGCGGCTTTTGATGGAAGCCGAGCGAAGGCTGTGTCGCTGCGAGCGGGAGAAACCATAGCAATTAGAAAAGCTAGTGTGTGTGTGTGTGTGTGTGTGTGTGTGTGTGTGTGTGTGTGTGTGTGTGTGTGTGTGTGTGTGTGTGTGTGTGTGTGTGTGCGTGCGTGTGTGTGTGTGTGTGTGTGTGTGTGTGTGTGTGTGTGTGTGTGTGTGTGTGTGTGTGAGGGCTGGCTGCTGCATGCACCGCTGGGCAGAAATGAGAGTAGTAGGCAGGGTTTTAACACGAGACCGCAGACACGCCTCAGACTCCCATTGTGCCGCTCGCTAATCCATTTCCACCCTAACAAGCGGCTGCCTCCAAACCGTCTGCTGGGCTCTGGTGCAGATCCAGCTTTCTGACTTCCAGCAGCCATTTTAAGCTCTCTCTGGCAGCACTGCTGTGTTGAAACAAAGCCCTAATGTTTCAGCATTGAAGCGCTACTGTACTTGTTTGAATGCATGTGCTGTAAGTGGGGTTTACTGTGAGCGTGCACTGAGAAAAATGAATGAATTTAATGTATTATGATACTATAGGATATAATATTTGTCCTCCATTTTTAAAGTAGATTAAATGCATCGGGCTGAGTCAGAAAATATTGAAAGATGGATTTGCACATTGTTGGCTTTGGTTGATTTGGTGACTATAAGAACAATTCTTCTTATCCGTTAAATATCTTCTCTGGATTCAAACCTACCATTAGAAGAAGAACAGGATACATTTTGGTTACTGAAAATACTGCGACGTTGACTTTAAATAAATGTATTGCGTGTATTGCTTTCAACTAACTCAATACAGTTATATGAAATCTGTTGACATAACAGGACTGGCTTATCTAAAGCCAGTTGAGTAGCACTTGAAATGTTTTGGCTCCTGATGAAACCTGATGTACTTATATGATTCTGTTTTCTTCAAGTTTGTATCTTCTTGGTCGAATGCACTTATTGTAAGTCGCTTTGGATAAAAGCGTCAGCTAAATGCAATGTAATAACACGTTTTATTAAAGTCAACGTTTCAGCAGTTTTTCAATGTATGTCGATTAATCTGACTGTTTTTTAGTCCTTTGATCAAAATAACTCGCTTTTAATACTAATTGAGCATAACATTTTGATATTTGTATGTGTTTTTTATGTCTCTAGTTATTGTGCTTTTTACCTCGTTTTTAATTATTGTTTTATTATTACACTCCTATTGTGTTATTTCTGAACATAAAGGAATGTAGAAGACAAAATTAGGGTCACATTGACAAAATATTTCGCCTTAGATGTTGGCTGGTGTAAAACAGAAGAAAATGATCAGGCATCACCTTAATGGTTTCTTTTTGTCCTCCCTTCTGGACAGCCTGTTGAATATTTCTGTCCCCTGCAGATATTCATGCTCACAAACAAAAAGGGAAAAGTGCCCCCTTCCTTTGTTGTGTGCTAATAAAGCAGCCGCAACACCACAGAGAAATCAAAAGTGCATTTCCTCTATTGAGCTGAAACCGTGGAGCCACTTGAACAGCACTTATTGTCCTCGCATCCGAGAACATTACCTCAGGTGGAAAGAGCTGAGTGGAGGACAAATAAACAGATTTAATCAGAGCATCCGAACCCCGTGTGCGTGTGACTGCTTCAAATATATTGAAATAGAGGAAGAAATAGAAGAGAATTTGGTTTTAAACTGAGGTTTAGAGGTGGTTTTCTTAGTCTTTTTTTACTTTGCCTGACTGCTCTTCTTATCCCACCTGTTATCAAAGTGACAAACTTCCCTTTGGGTTTAACACACTCACACAGAGACGTGTGATGAGGTAAACTGAGATGGGAGGGAGGATGAAATATGATTTGAGAGGCGTGCAGAGGAAGCAGGTGACTCAGCAGGCAGAACTTTGTAGTGTTTGCTCCATCTCTTATCCGTGTAATAACGTACAAGTACAAAAATATTCATAATAACCTCTATAAGAACAGAGGGATTTATGATCATGGGGATAATTCTTGTTTTTCTGAGCTCTCGCCAATTAGTGTGCTGATTTGTACTGCTTAATTGCTTTTTAAATAATGAATGAAAGTCAGTTAAAAGTATGACATTTATGTTACAGGAGCCGTAGTTAAATGTGGGCTAAACAAGAGTTAATGGTTTCTTCAAGCACCATTTGCACCTAGAGAAAACTGCCACCATCGACATTGAAATTCCAATAAAATTGTACTTAAAGGTAGGGTAGGTAAGTTTGAGAAACCGGCTCGAGATACACTTTTTGTTATATTCCATGGAATGTTCTTAACATCCCGATAGCAATGAATATCTGAAGTGCTTTGACAAAAAAATCCATAAAAAAAATATCATCTGTGGAAGCCGTAGTACTGTAAAAAGCACGACCAATCATTTTAGCCGGCCCGGCTAAAATAACTGGATGGCCTACCTGCCTGTCAGCCTTCCATCTGTGCACAAACTTATCTCGTGCCCTCATTGGTCATGTGCGCGTTCGTGTGTGTTGGAGGAGGGGCTCTGTAAGGAAGTGGCAGATTTTTTCCGGCTGTGTATTTTCAAATTCTAGCGCACTCGAGCTGGTTTCTCCAAAATTACCTACCCCACCTTTAAAGGTCACCTATTATGCAAAATCCACTTTTTCATGTCTCTTCTACATCAACATGTGTCCCCTCTGTGTAAAGAGACTCTGAAAGCTTCAGGAAAAAAGATTCTCTCACTTTGTGTCCTGATCCATTTATATAAAAACCTGTCTGAAAATGAGCTGATCAGATTTTGGCCACTTTATGATGTCATAACGATTTTTTTGGCTTGTGTAACCATTAGCCAATCACCAACCAAGGTAACCCCCCCCCCCCCCCTTCCCCCCCACACCTTATCACCTGAATCTCCTCCTAGAGTACCATTGTGTTCTTTTTAAACCAATCATCTCACAGGGGGGCGTGGCCAGCAGCAGCTCATTAGCATTTAAAGCTACAGACAGAGAATCAGCACTTTTGAAACAGGGCTGAAACAGAGGGGATTATGGGATGCTGCAATGATCTGTTTGGTGTTTGGAGCCGAACACTTCAGAGACATGTTTTGTATATATCTGAGAGCTATAATATATTGATGAAAAACAGCATAATAGGGGACCTTTAATGATTAAAACAAAGAGGCGTTTAAAGACTTCCATAATGATTTTCTGGTTCGTTTTAAAATGATGTGACTCATTTTCACACATAAAGTAATATTCAGGGAACCGTTGTTAGATATTCAAATGAAAGTAGGTTGAGTTTTAAACTGCATTTCCTGTGCTTTCATTAAAAGGAAATGCAAATACTCCTCTGCACACTGAGAGGAAGATTAGGAATTTATGAAGAAGTAGTTAATGAAAGTGTCAAATGCTCACAGAAGACCAATATAAGGTGTTAAGGGGAGGAAAGGTGTGTAGATAAAGCTTCAGACTGCTTTAAATATTGTCAGTGACTGGTTGCCATGTGGCTTTAAAAGGGTTTTCCAATGTGAAAACATCCCTCAATGTTGTCCTTGTGAAACATTCATGTGCAAACCTTTAAAGCAACCGAATAATTAACAAAATACTCGAGCAATATGGTGATATATCCACAACATATTTTTGCCCAGCTGCTCTGGTGTCAGTGTGTTTAAAGAGACTGCTTCTTGGCACAAAGGCCAGACACTGTGAATGTGAACAGAAAAGGCTTCCAGACGATAAAAGGCAGCACATCGATAACTGCTGGGCTGAGCTTAGCGGGGGATTTATTGGTTTAATTCTCAAAATACACAAAGACTGCTGCACAAGATCAAACAAGTGAAGGGCGCTCCTCTCGCGTGTTTGTGTGTGTTCGCTCGTGCTCCAAATCCAATCTAGCATCTTATTCGACACGTACAGCAGAGCAAATATTAGTTCTACATATATTGGGAGACAATCTGCTGTCACCATACTGTTGTTGTTTTTCCTGAAGAGCGTCAGTAAACAGAGCCGAGCAGAAACTGAATGTTGTGTGCCATCCCGGAGTAATCCCATTACTTCTGTGTATCGCTTTAAATTCCTGCAATCTGTGTTCAGCTATTTTCAATTGGACTGTCGTCGCTTCAGTTTTCCTCACATTGCTTATATTTAGCAGATATATGTTGATATAGAGAGAGACTATGTGTAGTGTTTAGTTCAGATCACATCAGAACATGGCAAGATGTATTTTTGATATGCACATGACTTGGTTTTATTTTATATGTATTTGGAACTATTATATATTTGTAAGGTGTCTGTTTTTAGACTAAATGTACCTGTTTGTAGGTACATAACCAATGCAGAATCTATGATAGCATATCCCTGTAATCTAAAGGGATGACACAATTACAAAAATGTATACAATTGAAAAGAAAGAAGAAGAAATGGAGAAACGATTTTGTGTTTCAGATGCAAAATATGGATTTTTGATATTTTGGTTGAAGCGCAAAAACAATCTTGGCATTATGACACATTATAGCTATAACTTATTACTTTACAATTGCTAAACCGAACATCCAGCATGCAAAGAGCCACTTCTGCATCTAATGTGTGTTTTTCAATGTTAGTCAAATAAAAAAAATGTCCTAATTGCTCTGTTTTAGACCCTATTTACACGGGAACGTTTTCGTTTTACGCACCGAATTCGTTTTCAAAAAAGTCTTCCGTTCACACGCATTCGGCTCATTTAACGTGTCCGTTCACACGAGACCACTGGAAACGCTGTAGTACATATGCCGGGCCTGTAAGTGGCGCTGTACTTCCGCACGAGACCGCTCGAAAGAGCTGGAGACGCTGTAGTACATATGCCGGGCCTGTAAGTGGCATAGTAACTTCCGCCACAAAATACACCAAAAGCAGCGAAGAAGACCCCGGAGCATGGTTGCCATGGTTGCCCTTCTGTTTATGCCCCGCGGTGGATTTAGCAACATGTAGTTCATGTAATTCTCCATGTCCACTTGTTGCTGATGGTTGTGGTAGAGGAGCTGTAGATTTTGTTCTAACATCTGTAGCATGGTCAGTAGCAGTAGCAGTAGCATGGTCAGTAGCAGTAGCAGTAGCATGGTCAGTAGCTACTGACAGTAGCTACTGACCATGCTACAGCAGTGAGCAGCAGAGGTGGGGAGAGGTGGGGCTATGGCTTCATCGTTATCAGGAAATAATCGTATAGGGCGTACACATAGAGCCGTTTGCACCCCTAGAGCGTTCCGGTTGCAGATCTATCCACCTTGGGACCCGTTATAGTTTGCGGGGTCCGTTTCCGCGTTTCCGTTATGGCCTCGTGTGAACGAACGTGCTAAACGAAAGAGAAAAGTTGCGGATACAACCGTTTGCGTTATCGTGTAAACAGCACATTAGTCTCCATCAACGGTTAAGGCACCATCAGTGTTTTTAGCTGATGAAATGATACTGATCTGGGAGAGCTGACCAAAAGAGTGACAGAACAGTCAAACTAAAACATGCTGAAGAGAGGAACAGTGACTATTGTCTGGGAGTTACAGTAGTCACAAAAAACTACCCTTTTCACATCAACACACACCAACACACACAACACACACACTGATATCTCAAAGGAGTTGCCCCTGTTGAACGGATAACTTTCTCTCGGTGAGAATGTGAAGCCTCTATCTGAGCGGAGGCGCTGACGTCTATTAGATCTATAAATCATGTTAGGTTAGGGGTGGGTGGGGGGGGCTGGGTATTGGAGGAGGGCGGGGGGGGCGGGTGGGAGAGCTCAGGGTCGTAAATCTCATTACCTGAGACCGCTGCTGCCCCCCCCCCCCCGTCCTCAATCTCTCCCATTATCAGCTAACCTTGACCGCCGACGCAGACACTTACACTCAATCAGGCTGCGGGGTGTGTGTGTGTGTGTGTGTGTGTGTGTGTGTGTGTGTGTGTGTGTGTGTGTGTGTGTGTGTGTGTGTGTTTTTTTACCTGTCATATTTGCACTGTGATATTTAAAGCCCCCCTCCTCCCAATCCGTATCTTAAATGAGGCCCCAGGATTTATTTAAATGTATATATCAGTTTATTCTTGCTCCTGTCATCTTTCATTGGCATTTTCCATCAAACTTGTCAGTCACTTACAAAGGTAAACACACACACACACACACACACACACACACACACACACACACACACACACACACACACACACACACACACACACACACACACACACACACACACACACACACACACACACACACCTCATTCTCAAAGTTGACTTTCTAAATGTTGGGTTTATCCTTTCTGCAGGTAGACTTATCTATCCTTATTTAAGATTGTTAAATTGTGTTCTTATTTCATTCTATTTCATTTCTTTGGACTGGTTTTTTAAAAAGCCTTATTCGATCCAAACAAAATTAGTAGCACAAAACAAATGAGAGCACCTTTAAAGGCCAGCGGTCCCTGATTGATAACTTTTCTAATCAGGAACAACCTATAAGCTGAACTTCAGGTAATGACTTCTTTATTTTTTCTGGCAGAAGCAGAAAAAATAACTCAGACTTGTGATGTGTGAAGTGTTTTAGTGGTTTTTTAGTAGTGAACAGATTGTTCCTGCACTCAGTTCTGGTTTGCTGAGTCACTCTGAGAGCTGCTGTGAAACGGCCAATAAACACACACCTGTAAGCACACCATGCTTCATTTAAGGGCTAATGATCTCCTTCTGAAACACACACCTGAGTCTGTGTTACCATCCACGCTCTAACCACTTCCTGTCTGTCCGAGGAATGCAGCATAATATGAATGTTCTTATAGAAAATCATGCATTTAGTTAAAGGCTAAAAAAACATATTTAAATTATGTTTGACTTTGGATGACATTTTGATGACACAATTGTAAACATTAGTGATCATCTAACTTAGGTCAATATTTGTATTAACAGAAATAAAACATTCATTTTTATAAGTTTTATTAGTGTATGATCACCTGGAATTAAAGAATGGATGTGTTTCGTTAACTTAGGTTGCGGTCGAATAGTCCATTTAGCTTAGGAACCTTCCTAACGGAGTGAAATGACCCGGAAGTCCCTCAGTGGCAGCCATGATAAGTGCCGTTCGAATTCTCTAAAATGAAAGGAAAGGAGGTTTCAAACTTCCTTTATAACCTCCTTTAGCTTAGGAACCACTGGACCTCCCTAACCGACATGAGAGGAGAAAATGCTGCCCCACAATGCCTTGCGGCCGCGGCATTTAAGCCGAGGGAATGTCCGGTCGTTCACGGAAACAATCGATTATGAACGAGAAATGATATCATGAAAGTTACGGTTCAAAACGTATGTGGTAAGTTGCCAAAGTGCTTTGTTTTGAACGTTCATCAGTATTATAATCAAAAAGGGAAATGTGAACGTTAGTTTTGACTGAAATGATCAAATAAAGTCAACATTTCAGTCTTTACTAAGCTGTGTGGGGTTTGTTCAACTTTTAAAAAGATGTTTGAATGGTGATAGACACATTGATAGATGTTAAGGACTAACGTTTATAATAAATACATTTGTATTTATTTTAAGATCTTTTCATAGTTCACACAATCATACGTATTGGGATCATTTGTATTAATGTGGACCGGAGGGAGAGGGTGACGAGCATAAGTTTCACTTTCCTTTTTTATTTCAATTCCAACTTTGGTCATGAAGAATATGTTTCTCTGTTGTCCCCGTTCATAAAGCATAAAACAACAGCATCAGAGCACGGTGCAGAGTCTCTAGATGAGTTTACAGTAGTCCCTCGTTCTTATTAAACATCCATGTTGTAGTCCGCTGTATAGAAAACTGTAGTTTCCATAGTTTCCCCACAGCAGCAGGCGCACATTTATGACCTCCGCTGGCGCATCATAAACACGTCGGATAGTGAAAGTGCAGTCGGATTCTCTAAAGTACCGCAGTCTCTTCTCCTAAGTCCTTTTGAATTCTCCTATCCACTCTCCCTTAACCCCGTGACGTTCCACTCCGAGGTCAAGGAATAGACGATAGGGTTAGAACTTAGGAGCTGTTTTTTTGGAGTATTCGAACGCAACCTTAGCTTTCGTTATAGTTTGCAATGTTGCACTGCCATGTTTCTACGGTGGCCCAGGAAGGACAAACCAAACACGTGGCTCTAGAGAGTAGTAGAAGTTATGTTGCATTTCTAAGTTATCTGCAGGCCACTGAAGGAGGGTAATAGTGGGGCAGTGATGACGTATTTAGGCTGACCCATAAGTTAGTATCGTGAAGAGCTACCCTGATAAAAAGCAATTGGATTTTCCTCATTTTATTTCGGTATATTGCAGCAAATAAGCTCTGTGGCAAACACACATTTACTGTATGATCCTTGACACCTTTCGTTTTGATATTCTCCACATCATGAAACCACTTTGTGATTTTTTAAGTGTAAATGCAATTGCTAGAAGTAAAAAGCTAATGTTAGGCTATTAACAAACTACATCAAGGTCACATGGCTGAGCATTACCACCGCTAAGCTAAAGGCAACCTGTTGTTGCTGTGATTACATTATACATATACATTTATTTTGTACGCGCTTTTACAGGTTCTCAAAGTCGCTTTCCAGAGGTAGTGAAAAAGGACAACAAATAAATATAGTAAAAGTCATATTAAAATCGAGCAATAAAACAACAATCACACATTAAAGTGGTCTTATTCAGTCACTTGTTAGCAACCAAAGTTTTTCTGACACATCGAAGCTTGGACATGTGTTGGTGGGGACATATGTCATGTATTTACTGACATATTGCAAGTCTTAAAACCAAACGTAAAGTCTCTTCAGCTACCGACCTTATTTCAGGCTTCCAACCACATTAAAATAGGTTAAAAAAAACATTGACTTCCTGAACCAGAAGTGTCAAATGCTGACTAATTTCCAGGTTTTAGGACTCCTTCCTGCACCTCTCCATTCAGCTAGACACAACAATACTTTCCCAAGATTCTTGTGGGCAACAAAAGAGAATCTAATTTGAATTTTAATTGAGAAAGGAGGGGGGCACATTCAAACCAGAAATATTGTAATTACATGCTTTGCCAGCTGCATGCTGCTGTTCTGTCTTTCAAAGCAAAAGCTGTACATGTTTCTAAAAGCAATTATTCAGCTGAACCTGCAGTGATTTTCTGCTTTGACTACGCCAAGCAACTCTTATTTATGGAAGTCAAACCTTGGCTGAGTAAATTTAAACAACACTCATATCATTACATACGGTGGGATGATACTGCATTTCATCACGGATAGCGTTTAATGAACTATCTACAATATGTTGAATAGAAATCATGTAGAAATGTCTGTTTTCGTCAAAATGCAAGTTGAATTGATCCCAGCATTTGTAGTTTTAACCCTTAAATGGTTTCTGTATCTTCAAGCCCAGATAAGGTTATAATCACTCACAGATATACTTGTGTTCTGAAGCCTATCCTCCTAAATTAATCAGATGAAAACTGGAAAATATGGGTGTAATATATGGGTGAAACATTGACGTAACACGGGTGTAAATTCAGAGCAATATGGACAGTGAAATATAGCTCCCTAAATGGGCAATGTATCATGGGATATAAAGAGTGTAAGATGGTGAAATTGTGTCATTTTAGCTTAGATATATTTTTCTTATGCTTGCCCATTTAACCCTCCTGTTGTCTTCGGGTCAAATCTGACCGATTTACTACTTTCATCAATCATAACTTTTTTGTTTTACATTTGATTGCATTAAGGCTTTATGATATCCTTCACAGACATTTGAACATATAAAATTGCTGATCAGCACTTTCATTGAATTTTGGATGATTTAGTCAACTTTGTAACAACCATGGTGTTCCCGGTAAGGAATTAGTAACCATCCGGATCAGATAAAACACACACACGCACACACACACACACCACACACACCACACACACACACACACACACACACACACACACACACACCACACACACACACACACACACACACACACACACACACAACACACACACACACACACACCACACACACACACAAACACACACACACACACACACACACACACACACACACACCACACACACACACACACACACACACACACACACACACACACACACCACACACACACACACACACACCACACACACACACACACACACACACACACACACACACACACAAACACACACACACACACACACAGAACAATTTGACACATGTCCCGCTCTTATGTGCCCATCCCCCCACATGGATCACACCTGGCACACGCAATACATGTTCAGTGTCTATTCTTTGTATATTAACTGCAGTTTTTCATGTATACCAGTAGTCTGATACAATATTTACAGTTTGAAAGGGTGTTAAATAAAATGTGGTGATGATTAATGTTTTTTGTGTTAATGTAATAGCAGTTAAAACAGGACCGGTCAAATTTGACCACGAACACCAAAGTAAGGGGGGGAACGAAGACAATAGGAGGGTTAAAGGGTTAATACAGATAATAAAGTGAGTATGAATTATTCTGGCCAGGATAATCTTGCTATTAAATGTTCACATCTGTCTTCTCCAATCAACTCAGATGATATATACCTGTCTCTATCATTTGTGTCCACTTTAATTGTCTTCTCCATGATGGTATGTTTGTGTGTTTATCACGTTCTGTTGCTTTTACCTCTTAGAATATTTAACAAATCGTACGGTGTCCTTGGTGTGTCATGAAAGGCGCCTTAAATAACATGTAGTATTATTATTATACACAGGCCAACAATCACAGCTCGTACTGCAGGAAAATCTCCTTTGGGAAACACTAGCTATAAGAACTCTGCAAAACTTTGACAAACAAGAAGACATAGTCCCGCCCTGGTCACATGGGGTGAGATGTGTCTTTGTAATAAATCAGTGCCCTCGCTCAGATCTCCGACTGCGTTCTGACTCCAGAGAAACAGACATAACGAATGTTCAAAACACAACGTGCCGCTGCCTGCAGTCTCCATCTGTTACCACTTTCTGTCCTTTCTCTCCTCTTCTTTCTCTATTTCTTTATCGTTTTCTTGCTCGGAAATTCTCCCTTTCTTCTTCTTGTCACATCAGGAACATGCACTAAAAAAACTGAATCGTTGACTTTAAATAAATGTATTACGTCAACAGATGTATGTCTGCTTCTCTTGATAACTGGACTTAAACTCACACTGTACATTTTACATATTCAATTTAATATGTAATAATCCTTTTCTTGCATAATTAATGTATATATAATATATCCAGCATTATATTTGTTAATGGAAATTTGTATTTCTACATGTATATTTTCCACATGTATATTTTTTTACTTGGCCACTCCATTCCCCTCTCCCCACTTGTAACGAGCCTAGGTGTGAAACTGGACTCATCCCTTTCATTCCAAGCACACATAAAGACGGTCTGCCAAGCCTCATACTACCACCTGAGAAACATCTCCAAAATGCGACACTCCCTCACCAAACCGGATGCAGAAAAACTGGTCCATGCCTTCATCACCTCCCGCATTGATTACTGCAATTCTCTGCTTGCAGGCATTCCAGCAAAAACCACTCAGAGACAGCAATATGTACAAAACTGTGCCGCCCGGATACTCACAAAAACACGCAAATCAGAGCACACCACCCCCATCCTTCACTCACTCCACTGGCTCCCTGTAACCCACCGGATCAACTACAAAGTCCTCATAATGGTCTTCAACGCCATCAACCACACTGACCCCACCTACCAACAGGAACTGCTAACCAGAAAACATTCCCATACCTCACGCACACTCAGGTCAGACAGCTCCAATCTCCTGGCTGTTCCGCGGACAAAACTGGTCAGCATGGGAAACCGTGCTTTCTCCTCCCTGGGTCCACGTCTGTGGAATCAGCTTCCAGAGAACATACGGACCTCGGCATCACTCTCAGGTTTTAGGAAATGCCTCAAGACCCACCTGTTCCACACCGCATTTTCCTTATAGCTTTGTGAAGCACCTTGAGATGACGTTGTTTTTAAAGTGTGCTATATAAATCAAATGTATTATCATTATTAAATATTAGCTTCAACTCAATATTATTGCTTTCAACTAACCCAATACAGTTATGTGAAATCTGTTGACATAATACATTTAATTCAAGTCAGTTTTTCTCGTGTGGCAGCATGTCGTTATGTAATCAGCTTTATAAAAGAAACAGAAACGATTTGACTGCTGCTGACACAGAAATCATTTAATGAGAATGAATCAAATTAAAAGTAGCCTGGTGTAGAAGTGGTGATAAATCTTTCTTGCAGCCTCTCTCCCTCCGAACATCATTTCTTCAACATTGCTTCCTCCAATGCATCTTAATGGGATTTCATGCCTGGAGCACATTCAAGGCTGGAGCGGGAGTCTGCTGCTGCATTGTGTTATATCTGGCTGTTTCAAGAATAACTCACACGACAACTCTGAGCCATCACTGAAACCCAAAACCAAGAAGTGGAGGAAGTAGATCTTGTACTCGAGTATACGTAGAAATACTCAGATCTTATACTCGAGTATACGTAGAAATACTCAGATCTTATACTCGAGTATACGTAGAAATACTCAGATCTTGTACTCGAGTATATGTAGAAATACTCAGATCTTATACTCGAGTATACGTAGAAATACTCAGATCTTATACTCGAGTAGAAGTAGAAATACTCAGATCTTATACTCGAGTATACGTAGAAATACTCAGATCTTATACTCGAGTATACGTAGAAATACTCAGATCTTATACTCGAGTAGAAGTAGAAATACTCAGATCTTATACTCGAGTATACGTAGAAATACTCAGATCTTATACTCGAGTAGAAGTAGAAATACTCAGATCTTATACTCGAGTAGAAGTAGAAATACTCAGATCTTGTACTTGAGTAAAAATAGAAGTACTCAGATCTTGTACTTGAGTAAAAGTAGAAGTACTCAGATCTTGTACTTGGGTAAAAGTAGAAGTACTCAGATGTTGTACTTGAGTAAAAGTAGAAGTACTCATATCTTGTACTTGGGTAAAAGTAGAAGTACTCAGATGTTGTACTTGAGTAAAAGTAGAAGTACTCATATCTTGTACTTGAGTAAAAGTAGAAGTACTCAGATCTTGTACTTGAGTAAAAGTAGAAGTACCAGAGTGTAGGAATACTCTGTTACAGTAAATGTCCTGCATTCAAAATGTTCCTCAAGTAAAAGTAGAAAAGTATTCTCATCAAAATATAGTTAAAGTAGCGACAGTAAAAGTAGTCATTGTGCAGATTGGTCCATTTCAGAATAATATATATGATATGTTTTATAATGATTGATCATGAAAGTGTTCTCAAAGCTGGTAAAGGTGCAGCTAGTTTGAATGACTTTGTATACTGCAGGGTAGCTTGTGGATTTACTCCAGGTGGAACTAAAGTCTGATTCAACACTTGATTAGATTTCACATCATTCATCCAGATCTGTAAAGTAACTAAAGGGATTAAATACATGTAGTGGAGTCAAAGTACACCATTTACCTCTGAACTGTAGTGGAGTAGAAGTAGGACAAGTACTTAAGTAACGTACAAATCCCTTACAATTGTCCTTAAGAACAGTATCTGACTAAATCAGTTACTTTACACCACTGCGTATAAGTACATCCTGAATAATTGAGCTGGAGCAGTCAGTGAGTTCACCGAGAGGAAGTTGCTAAAAAATGCATCATGCCCCCCCCGAGGCAGTGTCATGGTGACAGCTTCAGTCCTGTCTGATAGCTGAGGATGTGCCATAAAAATAATAATCACTAGTAAGTCCGGAAATATCTGTAATAGACGACATGTCCGGGGGCCAGAGGGTCTGAGTGTCCACCGACACTAACAAGGAGTTCTGAAACCATCATTCGGCCTGGATGGAAACTCAATACAGCTGGAAATGTAGTTCACACATTTCCATGCAGACAGGGTGTTATGGATTAACCACACACCTCCAAACAGTCCCTGAATGCATCACAGACCCACTTGTTGAAGCGTTTGTTTGTGTTTTATTGATCGCAATTAAAGCGCCTGTGGGTGGAGGTGAATGAAGACATTGTGGTTCTCACCAATGCATCCTTCCTACTTTAATCCAAACTGTAGTAACCTGTACATTCATTTTTTTTAAATAGAAAAACTCTATATGATTGCTCAGAACATAAACACAGCCCAGTCAGAATATTCCTAACTTTAATGTTTTTCACTTCAGATGACCAGCGGTAGAAAATACATAATTTCCTGTGACTAAAATATAAGGCTTTGTTTTAAGACTTTTCAAATGTGATCAATGTGGTTAAATTAAGCTCAAAACTTGATTATTTCCTTTACTGTAGTGAGCCCACATGGTAAGAACCAAATATTATAATTTATTAAGAAAGGTTTTCATAAAAAAACAATTTATTTCAGTGTTATGCCAGTAATATGTAACATTTTATAGTCAAATAAAAAGCTTGTCTCATGACCCTTTGTGACGACATGTTCGACATTTACTGAAGTTTTGATCCATTCATATATTTTACATGTTGGCCCATTCAGTGTCACTGGGCCAATCCAAGCTTGAACTGTGTATGAGACACGGTACACAGCAAGAATAATCTGTAAGTAATAATACTGCAAACTAATACTAACTTTTGTCCTTTTTGTCTCCTCTCTCTCTCTCACACTGACCACACACACACACGCACACGCACATGCACACGCATGCACGCACGCACGCACGCACGCACGCACACACACACACACTTGGCTTATACAAGCTTTAACTGTGCAAAAATACACGGTACACAGCAACAATAATCTGTAAGTAATAATACTGCAAACTAATACTAACTTTTGTCCTTTTTGTCTCCTCTACTCTCTCTCTCTCACACACACACTGACAACACACACACACACACACAACACACACACACACACACACACACACACACACACACACACACACACACACACACACACACACACACACACACACACACACACACACACACACACACACACACACACACACACACACACACCACACACACACACACACACACACACACACACACACACACACACACACACACACACACACACACACACACACACACACACACACCGTGGTCCTGTTCCGCTCTGCAGGCTCTCAGACCACCTGAGGGTATCGCATCCCAGGTTTGTTTTCCCTGTATCTGCTCCATCAGAGAAGAGCAGGCCTCATTAGTGTGTGGCCCCTGTAGGGTCCCGAGGCCCCTAAACCCACAACAGCCAACCTCCAGTGGACCCTCGGGCCCCTAAACCCCCTAACAACAACAAATCACTGAAACAAAAACGCGTGCTAGCTCCCCTAATGCCCAAATCTTTTACACTTCAAAAACACAATTATGCTAATGCCAGGAATCATTTGCCATTCCAGCTCTGATTTAATGCGGCCTTTTAGTGGGGAAAGCTAATTAGAGGGCTTTAATTAACATGTGCGACACACACACTGAAGAGAAGAAGTGCGAAGGAGCCTGTCGATCAGCGAGAGGGCGAGAGAGGAAGGGAAGTCTGAAAGCTATGCAAATGAGAAGAGGGAGCGCCACGGGAGGCGTGGGTATCTGCCGCTACAACACTTTCTGTAAATATCACCGTGACCCGTAGACAGAGAGGAGTCAGCTCATTAACTCAGACGGGAAGGTGTCACATGACTCAGCCCATCAGGGTCAACGCTGATATGATGCAACTCAGTGAGGGGAACCGTTATTAAAACACGGACAAAACACACAATTTAAACTCCTGTCCTGAAATGCTAATCCTCCATTCCTGTCACATTATGTATAACTCAGGGTGGATGGACTACTGGACTCTCAATAAAAACTGAGCCTGTAGCTGCCAGTCAATGCATATATAACCAGAGATGGCAAAAGTACACACATCCTTTACTCAAGTAGAAGTACAGTGTTTAAAAATACTCTGGTAAAAGTAGAAGTACTGACTAAACTTCTTTACTCAAGTAAAAGTAAAGAGGGCTTTGAAATGTACTTCAGTAAAAAGTACCCATAACTAGCAGCTGTTTTAAAGAGTACCTGACCTCCCTTTATATTAATAGAACAATAATGTCATTGTTAGCTAATGAATGTTTCCATGCTGAACAACGGCAACATGACAACGTTTTCATTGGTCCCTCTTCTTTAGAGAAGACCAGGAAATGATGGATACACGGATCGTGTTCAAATCAATAGGCACGCAATGACTCTAAATAATAATGAACACGCCACCAAACACACATTCAAACTAAAGGAACCAGCCTGTTTGGGAAATGTAAGAAGTAGAAAGTACAGGTATTTGTGTTCAACATGTAAGAAGTAGAAAGTACAGGTATTTGGGTTCAAAATGTAAGAAGTAGAAAGTACAGGTATTTGTGTTCAAAATGTAAGATGTAGAAAGTACAGGTATTTGTGTTCAAAATGTAAGAAGTAGAAAGTACAGGTATTTGGGTTCAACATGTAAGAAGTAGAAAGTACAGGTATTTGTGTTCAACATGTAAGAAGTAGAAAGTACAGGTATTTGTGTTCAAAATGTAAGAAGTAGAAAGTACAGGTATTTGTGTTCAACATGTAAGAAGTAGAAAGTACAGGTATTTGTGTTCAACATGTAAGAAGTAGAAAGTACAGGTATTTGTGTTCAACATGTAAAAAGTAGAAAGTACAGGTATTTGTGTTCAACATGTAAGAAGTAGAAAGTACAGGTATTTGTGTTCAAAATGTAAGAAGTCAAAGTAAAAAGTCGTCAGAAAAATAAGTAGTGGAGTAAAGTACTGATACCAGAGAAATGTACTTACTGTAAGTACAGTAACAAAGTATTTGTACTCCACTACTTCCCACCTCTGTATTAAACGCTTCTCATTACCGCAGATTGAAAGGTAAACTCTGCATTATTGTTGCCCAGAATCTCATCATCATACCAACAGGTAGAGGAACGTATTGTGAAAGCAATCACCTCAAGTTGTACTGCAGTTTTACCTCTGAAAATACACAGAAAATGAGTATAATGAAACAAGATTGGAGCTGAAAGTCAAGGAGATTTAACTGAAAACATTAAAGCTTTTATCACTTAGATTGGAGTTTAACAAAGTTCTTTAATATCTAATATGAAGATGTTTCAGAGTTTTTATTGGAGGAAGTAATATACCGCCATTTAAAAGTAGTTATTTAAAACATTAAGCAGCTGGGTATGATGTAGTCTACTTGATATATGTGACAATAGTTTGGCCATGTCTTGATTAGTCAATTGTATTTTGCATTATCTATAGGGGGTTAACCCTAACCCTAACCCTAAGTGTTCCCATGTTTGAAAACAGTCTCACAGTCTAGCAGTCTTATTAAACTCTCAATACGGAGTGTTTTCATTTACTTCAAAGAACATTCCCTTTTCAGTTTATATTGTGTTTAAAAGCCACATTTTTTAAAGTTAATTCCGAGTTATAACAATACTCAACATCTTGTTCAATGCTTTCCATTAAAATGTAGGGAATAGTGTCCGAGTCTCTGCGGACAGAAGACACTTTGCTTCTGACTCCATGCCTCTAATCCTGAATGGCCGCTACAGGGTTTCCTCCTGGGATCGATGCATCAGCAGGGACTGAAAGGAGGAAGTGGGGTAAGATGGTGGCTTCATGTGAAACCACTTTAAAATTCATAGAACGAGCGGTCCTGGGTGAGTAAAACACTCTCACAGTATTGATCTTCCTTCTCTCCGAGTTCCTGACCTTTTTCACTTGGTTGATGTACTTTAAACCAAGAATAGGAAATGCATTATTAATGTTGAAGTTATATATTTCATGGAATCGAACGCTGATATTGACATTATTTATGTCGAATGGACATCTTTTTAGCACTCTTGGCATTTCCAAACCTCTCTGAGAGCGGTCTTCATTGTTGGAGTCCACCGTTTTTACAGGTTTTTCAGCATGTAGGGCGGCCAATAGGGCGCTGCATAGCTTCTTCTCAAATTTAAGGGGCACTCTTTTCTTTGTATCTGCTATAAAGGCATCATAGATGGAGCTTTATTATTTTTTAATCTAACAGGGAGGCATCGAAGAGGGCACTTCTTCAAGGGTTTAAAAAAAAAAAACTGTGTATCATCAGTATGTAGTGTCTCTACTTTAAAGAGTCCTCTCCTGCTGATGTTCAGGTGTATATCAGTATGTAGTGTCTCTACTTTAAAGAGTCCTCTCCTGCTGATGTTCAGGTGTATATCAGTATGTAGTGTCTCTACTTTAAAGAGTCCTCTCCTGCTGATGTTCAGGTGTATATCAGTATGTAGTGTCTCTACTTTAAAGAGTTCTCTCCTGCTGATGTTCAGGTGTATATCAGTATGTAGTGTCTCTACTTTAAAGAGTCCTCTCCTGCTGATGTTCAGGTGTATATCAGTATGTAGTGTCTCTACTTTAAAGAGTCCTCTCCTGCTGATGTTCAGGTGTATATCAGTATGTAGTGTCTCTACTTTAAAGAGTCCTCTCCTGCTGATGTTCAGGTGTATATCAGTATGTAGTGTCTCTACTTTAAAGAGTCCTCTCCTGCTGATGTTCAGGTGTATATCAGTATGTAGTGTCTCTACTTTAAAGAGTCCTCTCCTGCTGATGTTCAGGTGTATATCAGTATGTAGTGTCTCTACTTTAAAGAGTCCTCTCCTGCTGATGTTCAGGTGTATATCAGTATGTAGTGTCTCTACTGGGACATGTCTCCATGCTTTAATGTTCAAAAAGCTCTTTATTTTTCTCATACTGTCTGTGCTGCAGCACCTCTTTTCACCCTCTGTCTGAAACCAGAGCCCAGTCTGCTCTGATTGGTTAGCTGGCCGGCTCTGTTGTGATTGGTCAACTGCTTAGAGATGTCCCGCCCCTTAGACTATCACACAATGTGTTGGAGCGCTAGCCAATAGAAGCACAAGTGATACATAGTGATGTCACTCAGACACTGTTTCCAGACCATTCACAAAAACCTATAACACACTACAGGAAAAAGAACACCCCCCAAAAAGCAGAATGAAATCCTGCTTTACATTTCACTGTTGGCTTTTTTTGTGAAGCAGTCACTGGAAACACTTGTAAAGACGCTTAGTGCTAACTGCAAACATTAGACAAAAATATGTCTAAAAAACAAGAACATTTCTGCATTTCTTTGTTCGTCAGCAAGTCAGTTTGATATATTTTAGGCAGTATTGGAATAAGCAGGAGCGCTGTGTCCCGCTGAGATCTACATCTGCTGTGCAGCGTGGATTCAGACTGCAGCTGCATCTGTTATTGACTGACTTTATTAAAACAACATGAGTTAGTTTCACTGCACTGTAAGCAAATACACCAGCTGCTGCTGCTGCTCTGTTGTTTCTCTGAGGCTCTGTGTTAAATCACACTTGCTGCTAAATTGACAGAAAACTTTTAGAATATTTAGAATCGACCTTGAGGCTGTGACCATACTGGTGTAAAAAAAAAAAACGTCACATGGTGTTCACACTTCATTAAGGGGCTGATGCAAACTTTGGGCTACCATCCATCATACCATCCGTGTTATTAATCTTTTACAGGAGAAAGTGAGAGAAGAGAGTCTTACCTCTGTGTTCAGTCTTCAGTCCCTGCGAGAGCTTCAGGGCACGTCATGTTCTCTTGACCTGGAGACAAGGTGTGTAGAGGAAAGAACATCAGTGTTGCAGGAACAATGGGACTCATTCACAAACTGATATTAGGAAGACATGTCTTATTAAAACATGCAACAGGAGGCGTGTGGCGCAGTGGATAGAGTGTTGGTGTTCGGATCAAGGGAGCACAGGTTCAAACCCCACTGCAGTCAGCATGTCGTTGTGTCCCTTCACCCCAAATTGCTCCTGTGGGGATTGCCCACAGTATTGAGTATGTAAGTCGCTTTGGATAAAAGCATCTAACAAGTAACATGTAATGTAATTTGTTCTGTCGTTCACCAATGGCTTCAAGAGCAACCTTATTTTTGATTTTAGATTCAACTTCATTGTCAACGAAATGCAAAAAAGTGTAACAAGTAGTAAAGTGCATGAGTTTTCAATGAATTCACATAACAGAACAATACTGTAGTAATGTAAATAATGTATAAATGAACAAATATCTTTACATAAGATTCAGATTTAGAAGCATATAGATACAGATATATCTATCTATCTAGCTATCTATCTATTTATCCATCTATCTATCTATCTATCTATCTATCTATCTATCTATCTATCTATCTATCTATCTATCTATCTATCTATCTATCTATCTATCTATCTAAAATAGGACGTTTTAAAAACCTCAAGTACTTTTTACAGATCTTTCTGCTGTACAATAAGTCAAATTTCGATTGTTATTTACTTTATTGGTGCTTTTATTCAACATCTGAATGCTTCTTCACTACCAGTCGCTCAGGATTAAACGCAGACACTTTGCTTAAGAGCGCAGATATATTTGTATGAGTAATAAACTCAAATCCTCATCAGTGCGTGTCTTTCATATCGCTCATGAAGAAATCAATCTAACGCAGGGAGAGACGGCGCAGAAAAACAAAATGGCTGATGTTGGCATCAGAGGGCCTCTATAGTGAACTTGATTAAAAGAAAATTGCTTTCGAGTGCTCTCAGCAGGCTGGAGGTGGAGGGGGAGCTGGGGCTTTTTCACTAACTAGCTTTCAGGCGGAGGAAACGAGATGAAGAAACGCTTTGAAAGAGCCCGAGGACAAAGAGTGGTGACACGGTGGCGCAATATTACCGCTATTATCATTTTCAATACTTTCTCATTTATTTCTGAGATGAAATTCATTTTCTGTCTCGCAAGTGATTATTTTCTCTCTCGGTGATTAAAGGGGTTTCTATGTAGAATAACTTTGTCATTCAAAACTTCACTGTGGATTTTTTAAATTACACTGAACCACTGTGTGACTCAGATAGCTGCTACATACAAAAAAAAACACATTGAAATAATTGGATAGTTTTTTTGTCCTTTTTCTTAGAACACATAGTTTCAATGACAAAAAAAAACAGGTGTGCAGGTTGCCCATTTTTATATTTTATATCTTTTAATTTACATTATTGCTTTCAATTAACCTAATGAAGCTCAGCGGGGTCTAATCGCCAAAGACCATTACATTCATCTGTGTATTCTTGGCAATACATATATATTGTTTCATCAAAACAAGTCTCTCCTGATTGAAATACAGCTATGTGAAATGTATTGACATATAATTAAAGTCAACGTTTGAGTTTTTGTCGCTTCTCACTGTTACTATGAACATGAAGAGGAAATATATGTGTAAGCATGAACGGTTAAATTAAGAGGTGAAAAATGAAATAATAAAATCACATCGTTTGGATTTTATCTCGTTAACTATCTACTTGACAGCAGTGGCTCTTTAATTTTGGAAGTGTCAAATTTGTATAATTTATTCCTTCTTGAATTCAAAATGACATCAGGAGATCAAATACGGTTTTCTAATTTCCATGAAACGTTCGTCCTAATTGGCTTTTACAGGGTGGAGCGAGCGCCGGTGAATAATTTAACTACTTAGCTTTAAAGTAGTCTGACTTTGGGGAGAAAACTATTGGAAATCCATTACAGTGCAGGGTTAACGTTTTCTTTTTTAGAGCCACTATCCAGAATAAGTAATTCGCTTTTGATTTAAATTTCGTCTTTCGTCTCATCTTGTCTTGTAAGCAACAGGAGCAACGCAGAGAAAAAATGGACTCATGGTATGTTGTTTTTTAGTTCAGTCAGACAACTCACATGTTTCTTAATATGTTTATTAGAAGCAGCGTATAGTTTGAGTTTGGCGTCTAGGCTCGGGCCTCATCACTCCACAGATTTACAAAGAACATTGAGTGATGATTAGATAACTATCCCCCAAGCCTACAGGTGGAAGCTGGGGTGGAGCTGGGGTGGTGGTGGGGCAGGCGAGCAGCAGCAACATGAAACACAGCAGCAGCAACATGAACGTAGCATTAGCAAGTGAACACAGCAGTGGCAGCAGCAGCATGAGCGAGGCAGAGGCAGGAAGACCTGGCAGCTTAAATAGAGCGGCATGTTTAGGAGAAAGTGTTTGGTTGGTTGTAAAAGGGACGAGGTGCGTCACATGTTAATGTATCATTGGTGCTCGAGTTGACTGCCTGAACTAGCTCGCAGGCTTCGCCCCATTTTTGGCGAAAACTAATAGCCAAAACTAAAAGGTACCATGGGGTACAGGAATTCGTTTTGGTTTCAAGGAGGACACCAAAAAAGTCCTAGAAAGACAAGGTAAACTTAACTATGCGCATTTAAAAAAGAGGAATAGTTTCGGCGAAAACTAAAAGGTACCATGGGGTCGGATTATAATTTTCCAAAGGGGGGTTCGTTTAGCATGAAACACTTGAAATAACTAAAGGATAAGTTAAACAAGAAAGTAGAAAGAAAGTGAGGTCAAAGAAAACTATTTCTGCTAAAAAGTGGAGTCAGAGCTAAACATTTCAGATGTGTGTATCTCACACTGCACTGTCACTTTCATTCATGCACCTTTTGTAATTCATGTTTTATCATCTTTGCTTTTAAATGAGTGTTTTTAAATGCCATTTTAATGTCTTTCAATTAGTAAAGCACTTTGAATTGCCTTGTGTTGAAATGTGCTATATAAATAAACGTGCCTATGTTTACTTTTTGGTAGGCTACATATAACTTTCAAATATTGATAATTATTCACAGCTTCGCCTCTCTGCGTTGGGTTTACTACGATTTACACGATGTAGCGCTCGGTGTTAGCATATTCACTGGCATCTGAACATCATCCATAATGCATTTGCATATGCACCGTAGTGCAGCGTAGCAAACAACAGAGCCACAGAGATTAAACTACGAGGAGTGAATAATGCAACAGGATTAATGAGCCCGTAGGTGTTTGTTTGTTATTCCTGGCTATTGTGTTGATTGTAATTGTGAAATTAACAACTACAGATGTCTCTAATGTTCAGTATAACTAAACAATGATGTGCTATTATTGTGTTTAAATTGGAAATAAGCGTATTTGCTTTCTTGCTACAAGGAAGCGAGAGGATGGAAACCACTCTGTTCCATACATATGAAGCTAAAGCCCGTTAGCTTAGCTTAGCATTTAGCCTTGAAACCTGGAAAGCTAGCCTTGCTGTGTCCAAAGGTGACAAGAAAACTATTTATCTACTAAACTATTCTCCCTAAAGCTCACAGAATAACTTCATATATCTAGTTTGCTTCATTTGTGTTTGCTTTATCCATATAAATAGCTTTATGGAGTCTACGCTGCTCAGCAAAGAAATTGTCCGATGAACAAAACTCTTTAAACATGACTTAGCATTTTTTAACTTTTTTAGAAATAAATACAGAACATACTGTATAAATTGTTTACTAGTAGTCTTGCGAGGTAGTAGTAGTCAACAGGAGAGTCATGCTAGCAGTTTCCCCCCTGTTTCTAGTCTTTGTGCAATGCTAAGCTAAGCTAACCCGATGCTAGCAGTAGCAGCAATGTTGGTGAGAGCCATACCAATCTCCCATTTCCCCCAAATTGTTGCTTTAAATCGATATTTCTCTACCAAATTACGAACCAACCTCAGCTCACACTGACTGAAACGCACTTATGAGTCGGCAGCAGTTCTATAAAATCTATTTTATTTTAATAATTTTTTTGTTTGTTTGTTCCCCATGTAAAGCGGCCTTGGGTCCCTTGAAAGGCGCTATACAAATTGCATCTATTATTATTATTATTATTATTATTATTATTATTATTATTATTATTATTATTATTATTATCTCCTGCCTGCTTGACTGACATAGTTTAAGCATTGCCTGACCACAGATTAAAAAAGGAGGTAAAATAAATAAAAATCCCATATCAATCCTTTTAAAGGAATTTGGGATAACATTTGATCGCTCTGTGGTAACATTATTGCTTTTGATTGATTGGAAACACAAGTACTCAGATCTTGTACTTGAGTCAAAGTAGAAGTACTCAGATCTTTTACTTTAGTAAAAGTAAAAGTACTCAGATCTTGTACTTGAGTAAAAGTAGAAGTACTCAGATCTTGTACTTTAGTAAAAGTAGAAGTACTCAGATCTTGTAATTTAGTAAAAGTAGAAGTACTCAGATCTTGTACTTGAGTAAAAGTAAAAGTACTCAGATCTTGTACTTGAGCGAAAGTAGAAGTACTCAGATCTTGTACTTGAGTAAAAGTAGTAGAAGTACTCAGATAATGTACTTGAGTAAAAGTAGAAGTACCAGAGTGTAGGGATACTCTGTTACAGTAAAAGTCCTGCATTCAAAATATAGTGAAAGTAGCGACAGTAAAAGTAGTCATTGTGCAGATTGGTCCATTTCAGAATAATATATATGATATGTTTTATAATGATTGATCATGAAAGTGTTCTCAAAGCTGGTAAAGGTGCAGCTAGTTTGAATGACTTTATATACTGCAGGGTAGCTTGTGAATTTACTCCAGGTGGAACTAAAGTCTGATTTAACACTTGATTAGATTTCACATCATTCATCCAGATCTGTGAAGTAACTAAAGGGATTAAATACATGTAGTGGAGTATAAGTACACCATTTACCTCTGAATTGTAGTGGAGTAGAAGTACAATTACCTATAAATTGTACTTAATTTCAGTACTCGAGTAAATCTACTTCTTAGCTCTGTGTCTCTGTCCATGGTGCTGAAACAGCCACGAACAAGTCTTTAAATGGTATACTTTATAGATAGTCTTTTACATTAGTGAATGACTTATGTGGGGTTGTTCTCCGGGAGAGAAACTCAGAGAGATGCTGCAGACAGAATATCTGGCAGTGACTCGGCGTAAAAAAGACAGAACATGTAGCCCCGAGCCAGCAGACACAGAGACGGGACACTTCACGCTCTGATGGGTGAAATCCCCCGGCAGAAAGACCCATCCCACACGATCGATAGCTGCTGTGACAACATCTCCTCTCGTCACGGACCGAGGAACAAGCTGTGTGAAGGTCTGAGGAGGAGATAGACCCCGAGGGGACGCTTGATTTACGATCCTGAGTCGAGATAGAGGCACCGTCGCCCACAAACTGCAGCATCAGTCTTCCTCCGCCCGCCTGGTGCTAAACTCGCCCTCCTCCCAAAGTCTATTCCCCTGCTGACAACTGGAATGGGTTGAAATGACAAACCAACCCCCCGGAAAATATTTCATTCTGTTCCTCACCTTCAGTCAGGTCCATAGAGCTCAAACGTATCTATGTATCTATCTATCTATCTATCTGTCTAATATGTCTGCTTTGAAAAGTAGGACAGCCTTTTGTTCTCCTATTCACACTGTTTTCATGTTAAAAGAGCAATACTGCACGGTAAATATGGATACCTTCAGTCTTAGATTTGGGTTTTGTTGCTTTCCCAATCCCAACAAAACTGATCTTATACTCTTTGACTTTAGGGCTGAACCATTTATTATATCCATTATCGAATAATCAACAAGCTATCAGCAATGTTGGTGTGCTCTCATTGACTAAAAGCATCTATCAGTCAGGCCTTTAAAAAATACAAGTTTCAGTGTTTGAACCTGCTGGTTTCAGTGATTACATCATGTTACGTCATGAACAATTTACGATTTATCCATTAGGGACATTTTGTCCCCTTGATCCTAGTTTTAAAACACTGAGTTCCTTAATGCTATTCAGCCTCTTTCTTACTGGTTGGATGCACCCTAAATAAATATCCATATCACATCCTACATCTCAATGATTGGATCAGGTGAGTATAGTACAGTGTCAAAATAATCACCAGTTAAATATGTTCACCTTCAACTCACTTCAACCTTACACTTATCGTATGAGCAATAACATGATTATAACATTCACTGTACAGTATGTAAGTATGAGATGCATCTACAACAGGGGTGTCAAACTCAAGGCCCGGGGACCCTGTGAGCCCAGTGTGCTCTGATTGGTCAGCTCGCCCACTCTGTTCTGATGAGTCCACCACCGTTACAGCGGAACATCAGTGATTATGTGTTACAATGGTGTTTGTTAGCAACCAGAAAATGACACCAGTAATGACAAACAGATGAGAATGCTGCGTGGGGTCTGGGTGCCGTGTTGGCGGGACGTTGCGCGGCTCTCTGCTCCGCCCTTTGAGGCTCGAGGAGCGGACAGTGTGAGCTGGATTACTGGGGTCGTTTCCTGGTTGCTGCGTGGGGTCTGCGAGACAGCGAGACACAGCAGAACTCTGTGTGTGTGTGTGTGTGTGTGTGTGTGTGTGTGTGTGTGTGTGTGTGTGTGTGTGTGTGTGTGTGTGTGTGTGTGTGTGTGTGTGTGTGTGTGTGTGTGTGTGTGTGTGTGTGTGTGTGTGTGTGTGTGTGTGTGTGTGTGTGTGTGTGTGTGTGTGTGTGTGTGTGTGTGTGTGTGTGTGTGTGTGTGTGTGTGTGTGTGTGGAGCCATTACGTCACCATACCCAGGAAGCAAACAATGTAAAATGAGAAATCTCCATCGAGGCGTTCTGGGGCAGCATAGACAGGTCTTTTCTGTGTTAGAGTTTTACTCGCTACAGGGTGTACTTTGAGGGTTTGTGACTCTGCAGACCGTTTACATGCAGAAAAACCTTCATAACACACAAGGGGACGGGTAATAACCGGAAAAGCATGACATGGGACCTTTAAATCATTTTGTAACATTCTCACTGAAGAGACTTGCAATTATTTGCCCTAGACTTCTGCTTTCAGACGTAGTTAATTATGAAGTTATTACCCTATCCGATAATAATCCAATGCAGAGGCAATAATATAATATAACACATTATTTTATATATATTAAATATTTATATATGTATTTTGATATAGTCTTATATATAAAACTGGCCCTTTGAGTGCAACCATGATGCTAATGTGGCCCGAGATGAAATTGAGTTTGACACCCCTACAAGCATCTTAAATGTGACATATAAGATAAAGACAAGTTATTTAAGAAAGTGAGCTCTTGTGACCACATGTTCGGACCATATTTCAAAGTCCTTCCAGCGTACAGTTTCCCTCCCCACCCTCCCCCTTTTTAATTCATCGGGCTGCTGTTGAGCGAAGACACCCTGCCTCCATCGCTCTCCAGAGCCATATCAATATTCATGCGTCTGCCGGGTGCGTTTGTGCGATGGCTGTCTCATTAGCCTTTGATCCCGGCCTGTCGGAGCGCTGATGCTCGACAACAGAGGAGCGTTTGAAGTGCAGAGAGAACAGCTGCTTGCATTGATCTCCATATACTTTCTCTGCCATGCTCACACACACAGATGCTGCCCACAGGCACATGAATACATGCATCTACTGTAGCTCAGGATACACTAGTAGTCTGACCTCAGCACGGCAACAATGGCATCAAGACGATGGCTGCTTTGTACAAAGTCCCTTCATCAGGCTCTGCTCAGCTCCTGAATCCCACTTGGAATAATACATCCAAGGAAAGAAAACGTTTACATTAAGGTACACATATTCACCATCAACTAGTTGTTAATGAACATGCGTATTAGCAGTATATTGGCTCTTTATTAGTCATTATAAAACACGTATTAATGCCTTATTCTACATGACCATATTCTACAAGTAATAGGCCATTAGTTGAGAGTTTTTCCTTAACAACCCTGTAATTAGTGCTTATGTATTGCAAGTAAGGAAGTTGTTGTACATGAGAGGGTCTTAATATGCTCAATATGGGCCTAATAAGGCATCCTCTCATAACAACACCTGACACATGGTCTATTCTTATGTAACAAGACATGAAACTACAAGTGTTAATTGTGTCAAGATAACTCAAAATGTGGTATTTCTAACTCTGAATAAGTTCCCTATTTTAAAGTGACGTCTTGTTCATAACCAATAAGCTAGTACCTTCATCTAAAGTGTTACCGATCATTTCTTACGAGAGCACAAGAGCCAATCTGTGTAGAAATATGTAAAGATTCAAACGGTAATGATGTAAAAAAGGTGTGTATTTGAGCACAAACGAATCATTCACTTTAAAAAAAAACTCACATCTAACAAACTATGTGATCAATGACAGTATTTGGAATTACCTGAACATGCAGGTGAGTCATTTTTCAGGTGCACTCATCCATCAGTTTTTAATTAATCAACGTATGTTTTGATAATTTATTCATAATGTGGTCGTTTTACATGCAAACATTTTAAATTCAGTGCTACTAAAAGTCAAAATAGGTGTTTATTTAGCTGTGATTGTACACTTGGACATTTTTGTTGCTATATTCTTACATTTTACTGGCTCATATATTATCTGTAAATCAGTCAAATAATGTGCAGATTAATGGCAGGTGAAAAAAATTGTATAAAATTGTTCGTTTCATCCCAAGAAATATATGTTAAAATGTGTTAATCCTCAATCCTATGATTAGTAAATGGCAGGTAAATAATCAGTAATCTGTAAGAACGCACGAAAACGTGATTATCTTAATGTTTCATCAACAGGTTCGAGCTGAGATTAAACAAAGAATGATTCACGGCGAACGCTAATAACGATGTACTTGCTTCTAACAAGAGAGGAACTACTGGATTATAATGCAAGATGGAACAAAAACTCTTTGACGCCTCTTAAAAAAGCTCTTATTTACCACGATAAACCTTTAGAAGTTATGAAAAATACAGAATAACTTGATGAAATCAGGAATATGTTGAGTCAATGCAACAGATTCCAGTGTATTCTGTCATTTAAATGCATGTTAAACAGTAGAATCGACCTTTTCTTGCTGTATCTTTGCAGAAAAAGCAGACAAAAAAGGACAGGAGGCGTGTGGCGCAGTGGGTTAGTGCGTTGGTGTTCGGATCAGGGTTTAAACCCCACTGCAGTCAGCATGTCGTTGTGTCCCTGAGACACTTCACCCCAAATTGCTCCTGTGGGGATTGCCCACAGCATTGAGTATGTAAGTCGCTTTGGATAAAAGCGTCTAACAAGTGACATGTGATGTAATGTAACATGACATCATCTGTTATGCAGATAATGCCAAACTCAGGCTCTGCTTTAGTTGCTGAATTTAACCTGAAATAGTCTCTTTAAAGCAAAAATAACCCGCGTACTTTCTCTATAAAGAAAGGAACTACTTGATTATAATGCACGAGGTAACAAAACTCTGACTATCATCTTTAAAAAAGCTCTTATTTGCAACCATGCGCCTTTAGAAGTTAAGCAAATTCGAGAATCTCAGGAATATGTTCGGTCAATGCAACAGATTCCAGTGTATTCTGCCATTTAAAAAGCCGACAAAAACGACATGACATCATCTGTAATGCAGATGAAGGCAAACTGCATCCCACCGACAAACAGTTATTGAATTTAACCTTGAATAATGTCTAAAAAAGCATACATTAAAATAACCACTTCTTGAGTGTTATTACTATACTCTACTCATGTTTCCACGGTGCAGCCAGCAGTATGACATCATGACATCTGCACAAAGACCGTCCCTGCGCTAGTCTGCTCAATACCTCTCCTGTGTGTTTCAGGGAGTGTGTCTGCAGTTTATTTGAGAAGAAAGACTTAGTCTGGGGCCCCCGTGGGAACAGGTTAGCGGATCAATACGTGCTGATAACATTAGGGAAGCTTTAATGGCACTAATGAAGAGAGCGGCTGACACTCAGGGAGACTCCGGTCAGAGGAACCGCCGCAGAGATAGTTCCCTTTATACAAGGAGTTTGGGCAAGTGGATTAAGCTGTCCATTCATTATTTTATACCCCACAAGGAATGGACGAAGATAACCTTAAAATATAACAGCTCAAGATCACGAGAGCCCATTCTTAAAGTCTAGAAATGTGTACAAATTCAAGAGGAAATGATCAAAACCGGTGGGTATTTGAGCAAGTGTTCAAATCTCATTAAACAAACTATGGTGATCAACGAGAGTATGGGGGATACACTCAACATGCAGGTGAGTCATTTGAGGTCTATATAAGGTCTAAGTGATGCGTTCTCTCTTGCACACACTCATAACTTTGAGTAACGCATGAGGAAGACGGACAAACATTGAGTTTTTGGAGGTGATCAGCTGTTTGTGTGTCCTTTCTAACATCAGGGTCACAGTGTGAGGACGAGTCTGATCGCACCGAATGTCAAACACTGAAAAAACTGAAATGTCGACTTTGTACATTGACTACAAATGTATTATGGCAACAGATTTCACATGACTGTGTTAGGTTAAAATAAATACTAGGTTCAACTTAATATTATTGCTTTCAACTAACTTAATACAGTCGTGTGAAATCTGTTGATATAATACATTTCATTGAAGTCGACGTTTACATTTTTTGAGCGACGAAACTACATCTGAGCAGAATCCCTGCTGACATTTTGATAAATCAGTATTACGCTCACACACACACACACACACACACACACACACACACACACACACACACACACACACACACACACACACACACACACACACACACACACACACACACACACACACACACACACACACACACACACACAACACACACACACCACACACACACACACACACACACTTTACCATTGAGTTGAACCTTAAACTTAAATCGTATTACTTTCAGCTAACCTACAGTAATCTGATGAGATAATACACTTCATTAAAGTCAACGGTTCAGTTCTTTAGGAGTGATGAGGAGGAGGAGAGAGATGAACAGAGGAGATGAACAGAGGAGACGAACAGAGGAGATGAACAGAAGGAGACTAACGTACCTCACAGCAGACGTCTTGGTTTGAACTTGTGGGAAAAAGAAAAAAAAATTGAGTTGCCGGGATGAACGGAGGAGGAGGAGGAGGAGGAGTGAGGTCTTCTTCATCTGTCTTCTCTGGGATGAAGATGAGGAGGGAGAGGAGAGGAGAGCTGCTCCTTTGGCTGCCTCCTCTTCGCCTCTGGCTCGCTCTGCTTCTGCCTCACTATCATACCTCCCTCCCATCTACTCTTCCTCCTCCTCCTTTTTAAGTAACAACGAAAAGAGAGCGCAAGAAGAGAGAGAGAGAGAGAGAGAAGAAGAAGAGCAGAGAGAGAGAGCGAGAGAGGAGAGAAGAGAGAGACGAGAAGAGACGAAGAGAAGAGCAGAGAGAGAAGAGAAGAGAGAGCAGAGAAGAGCGATAGAGAGCTACTGCTCTCAACCTATATCACCGGCCCACATTACGCGCTCCTCTATCTATCTCCCTCTATCTTCTCCCTCTCCCTCTCCCTCTCCCTCCACCTTCCACCTTCCACCAAACTCAAGGGTGACAATAGAAATCAAGGCAAGGTAACACTCATTTAAAAGCATGAAGGAACTTGAATGAAGGTCACATCTGAAATGTTTAGCTCTGACTCTCAATCATCGCTCACTTTTTAGCAGAAGTCGTTTTCTATGACCTCACTTTCTTTCTACTTTCTTTGTTAACTTATCCTGTAGTTATTTCAAGTGTCTCACGCTAAACGAACCCCCCTTTGGTCAATTCTAAATACCCAATATTCCGAAGATTCAACGGATCCTGGCCGTATTTGTGTAGCATATAAAATACATTTGAAAAAGGCTTTTATCATCAGTGCTTTTCCACAGAGTGTCAGTGCAGATATAATCACAGAGTTGTTGTTCAAACATCTGGTGAGGTGAGTCTTCTCACAGATCGCAGTACCGGTCACAGATCGCTCGCCTGGTACAGACTGCTATGACAATGATGGGGGTTAAAAGACACCCATCTCTCCTAAACATATACGAGCAGTCCATTATCAGACAGGCAAACTAAATGGTGTCTGATCCCACCCACATACTCCACCCAGAATTCCAGCTCCTACCTTCTGGTAGAAGATTCAGGGTTCCCAGGAGCAGGCTGAACCGCTATAAGCACTCATTCCTACCTATGTCCATTAAGCTTCTTAACATTCACATGAAATGTCAAATGTAATGAAATGTACTTTTTAAATGTCATGAGGGTTGTGCAATAGGTCGCCATTGTCAGTATGTGCGTCTGTGTGTTGTGTTTGTTCAAACGGTGTATGACTGATGATATGTGTATGTCTCTTAATGTCCACTATGTTTGTATATGTACATGTATGCGGAACTGCAGGACGGAGTCCAGAACAAATTTCCTTACGGGGACAATAAAGTATATCGTATCGTATCGTATCGTACATTCACACGTTTTAAAAACTAGAACCAGCAGATGTTTAGATTTAAATGGTAGTTGTTGCGTTTATATGAAGATAGCATTTCCCTTTTTCATTTGATCTCTCAGAGGAGGAGATGTACATAGAGAAAAGGAGAGATGTTAGGGAATTTAATTTGAATATTTTATATAATTCATGCAGAATGGGGATTGTGCAAAAGGGGCAATTATCAACTAGACTAGGCTCACAGCTGTTTTCTATCCACATGTGTGTGTATAATGTTATTTTTTATATACTTACTGTTGTTCCTTCTTCTACCTCGTAATGTGTGTATATATGTGTCTATATAACTGTATGAGTATGTATGTGTATATATACAGTGGGTGTTCAGGTGTTTTTGCATCACACACACACACACAGAAAAATGGACAATAATGTTTGCTTTGACTAATAAAAGGCAGTTGTTAATGATGGTATCTCATCACATCTGGTGCGTAACACAGCGTTCCCTCTGTCACGATGACATGAGGACGAACAAATCCAGATATTTTGTCACCTTGCCTTTTATTTACAGTAAGTCAGATTAACACTGTTGTGAAATCAAATAGCAGTTCATCGTCGCTCAGTTATAAAGTAGATTTAGGCTAAATCCATGTATTGATTTCCCTTATTTAGATGATATCTCAGATGTAGCTGTTTCTTTTTGATATTCAATATAATTCCTACAGAATGGGGTTCGTGCAAAAGGAGGTGAGACACAATATTAACGGCAGATGTTCGTGACGGTATCTCATCACATCTGGTGCGTAACCCACCGTCACAATGAACAGAAACATAAGGACTCACAAAAAGCAGAAGGATAAGCTACATATGAACTGCTGTGTTTCAGATATTTTATTGTCACCTTGCCTTTTCTTTTAAAATCAGATTAACACTCGTGGATTTTTCAGCCAAGAAGCAGTTATTTTTTCCCTTTCTCTCCGCCTCTCGTTCGCCCCACAGAGATCCCTCCACTGCCTCTGCCTGCCCCTGTTTCCATAGTGACACTTTCCCCGAATCTCCCTCGACATAACCAAGTGCACTGGATGGGGGTTGGGGTTGTGGGGGGTTGCGGGCAAAACTGATTGAAAATGATAGCAGAAAAAGAAAAAAGGACAAACGTGGAGATGAAGGAGCAAATAATGGATAAGGAGAATATCAACAGAGATGTGTGTGTCGAGTTCACATCAGGTGCTCCTCGGCATATGGTGGAAATAATTATCATCAAAGAACTGGATGGCCACTTCTGCTTTGTGACAATACTCCCAACAGAATGGAAAGGAATTATGGGACCGAGCTAATCAATCTGAATTTTAACGAGATAGACAAATCAGTCTGATGCACGAAGCCAGAAAGAGATGCTGAATGTGATGATAAGCAATCTTTTAAGTCATCTTTTTATGTCTGTTAATCAGTCAACAACTTTGATATAGTGTGTAGAAATGACAGGAAATCATGCTCCCATCAGAATGGAAAGGAATTATGGGACCGAGCTAATCAATCTGAATTTGAATGAGATAGAAAAATCTGTGTAATGCACGAAACCAGAAGGAGATGTTGGAAATAAAATAACACATGTGTAGTAAAGACTAAGAACATCCATAACATTCACCTGTTTGCAACTCACACATGATGTATCACTTGTATAGTCTCTTATGGCACTACTTCTATTCTATTTGATTGTATTTACTTGCACTATCTGTTTTATTGTGTTGCACTGTTGGAGGAGCCTGGGAACTAACATTGTCATCGTCATAACTACACTGAATGACAATAAAAGCCTTGAATCTTGACTAAATGTGATGGTAAGATAAGATAAGATAGGACTTCCAGAGTTACAAAGATACAATAAACACTGCAGCGTAATAATAAAACTGACAGTGCAGTAAAAAGAGCAATTAAAGGGCCCATGTCATGGCCATTTCTACTGATCATAATTCCATTGTTGAGGTCTACTAAAATAGATTTACATTGTGCAATTTTCCAAACTCACATTGGTTTCTCATACAGCATCTCTGTATAGTATGTGTATTCACTCTCTGTCCTAAACGGCTTGTTGGAGCTCCTGCCCCCCCCCTCCCTGTGAGCCCAGTGTGCTCTGAATGGTCGGGACGTTGCGGGAATCGTTGCTGCGATCTGCTGCGAGGAGCGGACAGGTTTCCGGGTCGACGATACAGCGAGAACAAGCGAAACTCATCCTGAGCACACACAAACACTCACAGCCGAAGTAAAAACAATAAGTGTGGCTTGATATTGAGTAAGAAAAAGGTTTATAACGCTGTGAGCATGGGTCTGCGGAGAGCATTTCAACGTAGAAAAACGTTTACCCATTTAAACAGTCGTGGTAGATACCTTGTTTGTTTTAAACATCATAAATACACAAACAACAATGAATACTTACAGGTTGTGTACCCGAATCTCCCGCTGGTCCAAACAAAGTAGGAACAGCATCGTTCTTCAGTGCCCTACGCTGTACATATCCGGCATGAATCGCTGAAAGGTTTAGGGAAGCTTTGTTACGTGAAAGGCTGGCAGAGGGTGTGGCCTCTGGGTGTTCACACGTCACAGTACCCAGGAAGTAAACAATGGAAAATGAGAAATCTCCAACGAGGCGTTTTGGGGCAGCATAGACTGTGTTAGAGTTTTACTCGCTACAGGGTGTACTTTGAGGGTTTTTGACTCTGCAGACCGTTTACATGCATACAAACCTTCATAACACACAAGAGGACGGGTAATAACCAGAAAAGCATGACATGGGCCCTTTAAATAACTACAAGTAACATAGACGGTCAAACCATTAACACAAACTGTAAGCAATCTTCTGTCATCTTTTTTACGTCTGTCATTCAGTCCAGATGACAAGAAATCATGCTCGAGGTTGATCTGGCGCCACCTGGAGGCCAAAAACGTCTCTGGATGAATGTTGATAATTTGTTTTCATGTTAATCCGTTTCATCTATCATCTGTGAATAAATAATGAATGATATATTTATGAACTACTTTGGCGTTAGACCGTTTTGACATTTACCATCACTTTTTATTCAGAGCCAATTAACAAATGATACAGAAGTGTGTGTTTTTTTTAAAATGGTTACCTCAGCAATGTAAAGGATTTAGGAGCACATATGAAAGTGTCTTGAATCAGAATGGAAAAGATCAGAGTCCGTGTAGTTTGTGCAGTTCATACTTTATCAAATACACAAATAATAATCACCATAAATGTGGAAGTGGGGAACAGAATAATGCTATTAAAAAAAACAAAACATCATACTTCACAGTGGGATGATTGTGTCCTCAGAAAGATGATAAACCCAGGGCCGTCCCCCCCTACAGGCCGATCATGCAGACTGCGTGGGGCCTCAGCAGGGGCGAACTGGGACTACAAATCAGCCCGGGACTCTCGACCGGCCCACTTTGGTACCGCAAGTAAATACCGCTAGTAAATTGTCGACGGGGGGTGGGGGAGTGGGGGGGCTAGTGACTTATCCGACCGGCCCACATCGTCCGACCGGCCCACTTCAGTACCGGTCCATCGTGATTCGTCCCGAACTACCCGATAGCCAGTCCGCTCCTGGGCTTCATCTTGCGGAGGGTGCCTCAACTGAGCCGAAAATGTGGCGCACCTATGCGCTGCAATTAGTGTGGCGCGGCACGGTTTCGCCGCTGCGAGGCTCCACTAGCACCCGTCCCCTGTCGACGCTCGCGAAACAGAGGGCCTCATCATATAACTTTGCGTGGGGCCTCATGTTGGCCAGGGACGGCCCTGCTGACGTGTTTTGGACGTAATCTCGTCTTTGTTTACATTAGCAAGCCTCGCTAACACTCAGAGCTAACGTGTACTGGTGGAGAGCACATGTGTTTAAAAAGCAGGAATGGTTTGTGAATGTTTTAATACTCCATCGATCCAGAGCTGCTGTGTTTCTGCCTCTCTCTCTTCCTCCCTTCTTCAGACAGAAAGGTCAGAAAGCTTCCGCCCCTCGTGGATCCAGCGCAGATTAAGAGTTGTGATTAAAGTGACATTCCTCAGAGGTCATTAGAGGTCGAATGTGGGACTTTATGTCTTACAGGGTTTGATTTATGTGAACACGGGGCTTCTCTGCTGCTGCAAAGAAAGCCAGCAGGGGAATACATCGCTCTATCTGAGGAGGAATTGAGTTGTTTGCTGTGACATAACTTTTGGGGAAAGACTTTGTCCCACCTTACAAAAACACTACTACATAAAGCACTATGAGCATTTGTCCAATTAAGACCAAGCGATGTAGCTTTATGGTAAAAAGTGCACTTTAAATTATCTCAATATGTGAATTAAAGCACATTTCTTCTCATTTGATGTCCAAACTGCTCAGTCTGGTATGAGCAGTAGCTTATTGTGGCTAATGTTAGCTAGTACATTTCCAACATAAATTGTTGTCAAACTGTGAACTAACCTGACTAATGACTGTCTATTTCTCTAGATAACTCAGCTCATACTATAATAATATAGCATTAAATATATCATATTAACTACATTTTATGCAGAAACATTGACTTTTCATGGAAATATTCATATAGTATACATCTCTTGTTTTACTTGTTTTTATGAAAATCTAGTCAGATATCTTTGGTTGTCTTAATTTCTATCTTTCTATTCTATTCAGCAAGCCTCGTTAAAGAACCTAACTATATTTTAAAGTATAACCTGATATATTCAACATGAACAGGTTTAAAGCCCGGAGTGGTTTATCTGATGTTAACTTCCTGGAAGAAAGGCACGAGAAAAGCTCTGTTTCGGAAAAAAAAACAGTGCATTATGGGGATTATTTTGGGTCCAATAGACTTGAACTAAATGCCACAGTCCACTTTATCAGATTTGGTTACATGCGACTCAGATATCATACATTTGAGCAGAGTAAAAGTGTGTGATAATATAGGATAAGATAAGAGGTAAATCTTTGCCTTGCAGCAGCATAAAAAACAAGGCATTGCACATAAGTAGAAATTAAACAATACTAGAATTGTGTGTGCATCTTTGGGTACAAATACTGTAATGACAGACACATATTTGACTCATAATACCACTTTTAGATTTGTATATCAAGCAGGACAAACCATCGATTCAGTTTTATCACTATAGGGTTGCCTCAGTGTTGTCATATTTAAACAAGATTGCACTTCCTGTCTCCCCAAATTGGATGTTGGGCTTCCACTTTAACGTCCATGTTATAGCAACATCCCTACCTCCCAATTTATAGCCCTGCCTATAAGAAAACTACCTGGCCGAGCACAAACTTGTCTAAAAGATTTATGTCTTCTCCAACTCTAAATTCCAATCTCAGCCTGTTAGTTATCCCCGGCTTTAGTTTAGTTGGCAGAATGATTGACAGCCGGCTGATTGGGGGGAGCTGTGGATTTCTGTGCCCTCAAGTCAGATTCTGGAGGGATTCAACCAATTATCGCTCAAGGGCATCAAGACAAGGTGCCGAGGGTTGCAGGTTGTACTCTAGACCCCGGAGGGTTACAGTAGGATGCCGAGACAAGGAACTGCAGAGATTACGGAAACACACAATCAGACCTGGCAGCTTGTGTCTGTCGTAATTGGAAGAAAAAGAGTCTTTCTCTATCTGCTGGGTGAGTCCCTGAGACAAAGGAAGAGGCAGGAGGTGTGTGTGACAACTTTGTGACACCGTCAGGGAGGGGGTGTTTCTCAATGTTAAGGAAGGATGCTCCAGAGCCACTATTTCAAGGATGCTACGTCATCGAGTCCCGCCGAAGGACTGTTCCAATGTCCAGGATATTTGGAATTCTACCGAGCCAGGCGTCCTTCGTAGTGAGACATTTCGAGGCTGCACATCCTCCGCGGTCTTAAAATCCCCACAATGCTTTGCGCACGGACCAATTTCCAAAATCTGTGGCGGAAAATGTAAGGCGGGGGCCTCTCATATGACGCACACCTGCACACCTGCACACTTGCTAGCTTGTTCCATTCTTCGTTCTCCGAATGCCAGGAAGGATTCTTGCCTCGCTTCTGAAGGACCTGACTCGGAAGACTTGTCGTACCAAGGAAGCGTCCTGGACATTGTGAAACACCCAGTGTGTGTGTCTGCAGACCTTAGAAACAGCATTTTGACCTATGCATGATGATATCAGACGACTCAGAATACTGTATGTATTGCAGCGTTTCATCTATGTGAATACAAAACACTTTAGGGGGCTAGGATGGTCAAAGTCAACTTTATTGTCAATCTCAAAATATGTTTGTACACACAGAAAGATCGAAATACTGTTTCCCACAGTCCCGAGGTATAAAAAAAAACACACATTAAAATGCAAGAACACTCAATAATTACAAAAAAACACAAAATAACCGTTTACTTCAAGTAAGCAGGATAATAGATATGATAAGATAGTAATATGTGTAATATATATTCAACATTGTGTGTTTAACTGACCGGCTATAAATCCATACTTGATCCAAAACTGACAAATTATATTATATTATTGTGTTTGACTACTTCCATATATAATTAATGATGAGGAAAGTGCAGGTAATGTACAGTAAGGCTAGCTAACGGATGAAATGTGTTTTTTCAGCATCAAGCCTTCGCCCAGGTGTCAAACAGATAAAAACGAGGGGCTTTTTTTACTGGTATCTCTACACAAACTCTAACTTTGTTCAGGAAGCGCTACTACTCGAGCATTTTTAAAAGCAAACATAGGTTGGGTTAGGGTCACAAATGCATTCAGGGGTGTGCTGTGCCATAGCTGAAAGACTCACATCTGTCATATAGGTAATACTAAATCTACTGTATGTAGTTAAGAAAACATGAAACCTGATTTTACAGAAACAAAGGATGCAAGTTTAACCAACCATCCATTTAATAATGCTTTGACTAAAGTAACAGATTGTTTATATGAATACACATCAACCAAACCATTAACACATGCAAAGAAGAACTATCATGTTGTTTCTGTTAACAGGTAACTCAGTGTGTGCTATCATGAGTCATGCATTGATGATATTTACATGTACATTAGGATTTATTCATCTTTGTAACGTGTAAAAAAACAGGGGCAATGTAAAGAAAATCATATAACAGTCAGATGTGTGTGTGTGTGTGTGTGTGTGTGTGTGTGTGTGTGTGTGTGTGTGTGTGTGTGTGTGTGTGTGTGTGTGTGTGTGTGAGAGAGAAAGACACACAGAGGGAGAGGAGTGCAGACAGCGACTTGTAAATGATGTCTTTCATCTCTTGACTTCAGATGTGGCTGCCACCCACTTACATTATACAGCGGGATGAAGGGGGACACACAAGACAGACTGTGGGACGGGAGTGTGAGAACAAAGGAAGCCCACACACACACACACACACACACACACACACACACACACACACACACACACACACACACACACACACACACACACACACACACACACACACACACACACACACACACACACACACACACACACACACACACACACACACACACACACACACACACACACACACACACACACACACACACACACACACACACACACACACACACACACACACACACACACACACACACACACACACACACACACACACACACACACACACTGGTCGGACTCGTATAATCGCTGCAACCCGAGCAGGGAATCATTCCTCTTACTTGAACCTGGGAGATTTCAGGACAGATAATCTCGGGTGTGGAAAATGAACGAGCAACACTCTCCGTTCGCTCCACAAACAGCGCTGTGGTGCCCTTGAGGAGCCACTTAAAGCCCCAAATCGCTCCAGTGAAGCTGCTCAGTGGCCGGCGGCATCAGACTGTGGCTGCACCCAGGAAATGTCTGCATGAATTTGAAGCACAAGGCTGAGAAGCAATGGCGGTTCGAGACCAATTTTGCTATTGCTGGGGCCAGGTATTGAATGAGAGGGGCCTTTAATGCTGGACGAGGGAGGCAAAGACAAGATAGTCTTGCAACTATCCTACAAATATTCAACACATACTTATTCCTGTATTCATTTATTCAGTGATCAACATGCATGCGAATTTCACTACCAGTCTGTTTTTAAACACTGTGATTTAAACTGCATTTATCGTACAGTATGTATGTATGTATGTTTTTCCAATGTATAGATACATATATTTTTATTTTTTATTTTTCTATTGCTTGTTGATATGTAGATACGCACTGACAGTATTGCTCTTTGATTGTGTTGTACCTGTACAATTACATTAAACTAATTCAAATTCAGATCAGTATAAAAAACCATAGCGCACATTCATTAAATAACATTATAGTTTTAATAACAGAATTTGTGTCAATGACTTAGTGATATTACATTTTAATTTAGTCACTAAACCATTAACCTAAATGCAGTTTGGGGTAGTAAATACATTATTTATTCAGCCAAACGTTGTTTTTATTTGATTTCTTCATATGTATTGGTATTTGTTTCAGTAACTTAAGCTTATATGTATTTAATTACTTTACCGAATTGTTTAATAACGCCTATAGTTAGAGCTGGTTTCAGATTACCCTATGTTTGTCCTCCTGAGTCTTACATATTAATGGTATTTTATGTCCTTGTATTGTAATCTATTTGATTGGTTATTCACATTCTATCATGTCTTTTAGAATTTCTTTATATTTTACACTGCCATCTATGTTTGTTAATCTTTAAAGCACACTGAGACCAACTTATTTTGTGATATTGGGCTATATAAATACACTTTGATTTGATATTTGATGTATTCTTTTGGAAGGGAGCCACAGCGTCCAAACACAGAGTTAAAGGGGCACCTGCAAAGAAAAAGCAACCAGGCCACTCGATGTATTTTAGACGAATTCTCTACTCTGGATGTATTTTAGAGGAAGTCTGAAAGGAGGGAGTACCAGGGGAATATCTATTCATTTAAGCCGAGGCTACACGGTGTAAAATAAAAGTCCCTTGGGGAAATTAAAGTGGGATCAAAACAGGACATTCATATATTACAGTAATACAGCCACCCACATCCCAGAGTAATTCCTTCACTCTCCTCTCAGAATCACTTCTCGTGTTCTCGTGACAGCTCAGGCAGCAGTGAGTGGAAATTGAAATTGCTTTTCAGTGTGTCTCCAAACTCCCATTTCCAGGTAGATTTCCTTTTAAGGGGGATAATCAATGGCTGGATTTCATTAGGAAAGTCTCGCGGGTCAGATGCCAAAAATGTCCGGTTTGCTGTAGCTCAGATTGTTAATTTACAGGCTGTAATGATTCATTTAGTGTTACCAATAAATAGATATACTGTATTAAAGGTGATAATCAGTCTTACATTAAGTACTTAGTGGTAGAGGACCCTTAATTCCTTGCTGATGATTCAATTCAAGATTCAGAGGCTTTATTTTTCATATGCAGTCTACAGTGTAGATGTGGCAATGAAATCTTAAGTCCAAGAATCCTCCAACAACATAGATATATAGAAAGACATAAGACAATAAAATACATTTAAAATCCATAAAATAATGCAGGATAATTGTGTTTTGATGAGACAGCGAATCTTTTGAGGACAAGCAATGTTTTTTTTATGGTGGCAAACGCATTACAACGGCCTTAAACATTTTCATAAAGGGAAACGTGCTGCAGTTAAACAA
>NW_022987608.1:2088298-2295798 GCF_902827165.1 Trematomus bernacchii
GCTCTCTTCAAATGTTACAAAGTTTTCCTACCAGCAACTCTTTAGCTAATAAACACATTAGGATTGTTTAACCAAAGAGCAAAATGTCAAGTTGTGGTTTTGTGTTTGGCTTTGTTATCACTGCTGAACCAGGCTAGCAGTTTTCCAGGCTTTATGCTAAGCTAAGAGACCGACACCCTGAGCTTATAATCAAAAACACAGACATGAAAGTGACGTTAATCAACTAATAATGAGTTTTAGAGGTGCTTATGAGCAGTTTTTGAACACTCGCACTAGCTCTTTTTTGAGTTTGTACGCACCCACATGAACATGGTTTCATTCTTGTCATCTAAAAAACTCTTGGGTAGCCAGGGTGCTTTACTTTATCTCCCAAAATGTTGAAATGCTCTTTCACCTTGGACCGAACGAGACAGAAAATACATCAGCTTTGTTGTACACTTTTTAAGATTTGAGCAGTAAACAACATCAATCAAGCATCAGGTTCATCACGCTGCTGCTGCTGCTGCCTGACTGACGGCACAGCCCAGTGCACCAAATAACTTGGCAACCCTGCAGCTACTTTTATCCAGCAGAGTGTGTGGTGGTTAATCAAAGCCCATCATTTCCATAATTCATGGATGCCCATCTGTTTGCCACCTCCTCCCATGCCCAGTGCAGAATAAACAAATTCAGGAGAGGGGCCAAGGGGCTATTTAATGACAGCAACAGCCAGGGTGCAAATATCCACACACACACACACGCGCGCACACACACGCACACACACACACACACACACACGGAGGGAGGGAGTCTAATCAATCTTCCAGCACAACTATAATTCATTTTAAACGCAATTGTTTAATCCATCTAAGGTGCCGCATTTGCATCGTAATTCACAAATTGAGGTTAACTAATTAGGCTTCATGAGTGTAAGGATATTACTCATCCCCATCACGCTGTGCCTTGTAGAAGAAGACTTTCAGGTATAACTTGCATAAAAAATCTCTGATCTCAACATCGCACTTTCCTTCTGATAAAATCACGCTGCTTTCACGTTATTGCAAGGCTCTTTGGCGGCTTTGTGTTGAATTGGCAGAGATCAGGAGAGAGAAAGAATAAAGGAATATGGATTGTTCCTATGAATTAGTCACACAAGATAAAACACAGTAAGTAAGGCTGTAATGTATAATATGTAAGACAACAGCAACAACCGTGTGTTTAAGAGGGACTTACAGTGTTGATATTGTAATAGAAAAGTGTTTTTTAACATTTAATCATATTTCCTTTCAATGCCTCCATTTACACTCTACGCTGATGTAGAAAAATAACATTTTAAACTGAATGATACTGTAATGGTTTAACAGCTGGAGGCTTGGCTGCTGTCACTTACTCAGAAGCCCCTGATAAACTCCCTAAATGAGATCTACTGTATAATACATCATGAGGATTGATGCCTGCAAACTATTAAGTGTATTGATGGTACCTTCTAAACAACAGGAGGCAATGATGGTTAAAAAAACCAAACCTTTAACCCTCCTATTGTCTTCGTTCCCCCCCCCCCCTTACTTTGGTGTTCGCGGTCAAATTTGACCGGTCCTGTTTGAACTGCTATTACATTAACACAAAAACCATTAATCATCACCAAATTTCATTTAACACCCTTTCAAACTGTAAATATTGTATCAGACTACTGGTATACATGAAAAACTGCAGTTAATATACAAAGAATAGACACTGAACATGTATTGCGTGTGCCAGGTGTGATCCATGTGGGGGGATGGGCACATAAGAGCGGGAAATGTGTCAAATTGTTCTGTGTGTGTGTGTGTGTGTGTGCGTTTGTGTGTGTGTGTGTGTGTGTGTGTGTGTTTTTTATCTGATCCGGATGGTCACTAATTCCTTTTCTTTATGGCGGTCATGTGACCGGGAACACCATGGGTGTTACAAAGTTGACTAAATCATCCAAAATTCAATAAAAGTGGTGATCAGCAATTGTATATGTTCAAATGTCTGTGAAGGATATCATAAAGCCTTAATGCAATCGACTGTAAAACAAAAAAGTTATGATTGATGAAAGTAGTAAATCGGTCAGATTTGACCCGAAGACAACAGGAGGGTTAAAAGCATTTAAGGCGACAAATCTTCCAGTGTCGTCTGGTGTGAGAGGGTCACAGATGTAATTCAAGCCCCTCTGACCCAGCTGTTGAGCTCCATTTAAAAAGTTTTAAAGCACTAATACACCAGGGAGAGACACATTACTTCAAAAACACCTGGAGTGATCGAAGTTCTCCAACTCTGTGTAAAGCATCAAAAGTTTAAAATGAATCTGAAACTCTTCTCGGTCTTTGTTGAAACAAAAAGCCGGCTGACCAGAAGACCGTGAGTCTGACAGTGATTTGACTTCTGAAGTTCAGGTAAAAAGGCTGGCAACAATTCAGAAACAATTGAAATATTAAGTTGTTTTTAATCCTTGGCAGATTTACAGAAGGTCATCCTAGCTTTTATTTGGTTCTTGTTTACCAGATAAAAGTCTAAAATATCTTGTTGAGACAACTGCATCCTGTTTGAAATGTAGAAGCTGTTCTTTACTGTAAGTGCACTCGAAAAATAGCGTCATGTTTTGTAGCAGGATGAGTGTCACTAACATTACCTGATATTACAATTGATTTAAATGAATTTAAAAGACGCCATTATGCTTTTTGGGGTTTTCCTTTTCCTGTAGTACACATGTGTCAAACTCAAGGCCCGGGGGCCAAATCAGGCCCTTGGTGGATTTAATTTCGGCCCGCAGGATAATTTCTAATTACTATTAGATCTGGCCCGCCGGTATATTGCACGCACACCTTCACTCAATCCTGAGGGTCTCCTCAGCTCAGAGCCTGACCCCAAACATTGATGAACTTGCACCCAAGATGAGATGCCAAGTATCTGGCTTGAACTAGCATCACAGAGCAGCACACTGAGTTCACATGGATGTTTCCTTCTGCACTTTCTTTCTCACGACAACAGGGCATGTTTTCTTTGAGGGAAATAGTTTTTTTGAAGCTGTTGTTGGCCTGTGGAAAAATGTAATCATAAGAAATGACTCTGGAAAAGCTGCAGATAGAGCCATAAGAAATGAATGCAACTGATTATTTAATGTTTAATGTTGTTTTTATAGGCAATAATTTAAGCTTTGTTAGTTCCAGGTTTAATATGTGCAATAAGTTCATTTCAATACGTTTTGCAATAAACATTGAACCAGTCCGGCCCTCGACTAGTACCCATTTTTTTATTTTGGCCCACTGTGTATTTGAGTTTGACACCCCTGGTTTAATGTGTTGTTAAGGTTTTTTATATTCTGATTACTTCTGGAAAACAGTGACATCCCTACGTAACACTCACACTTCTATTGGCTAGCGCTCCAACACATTGTACCTGATAGGCTAAGGGGCGGGGCATCTCTAAGCTGGTTGACCAATCACAACAGAGCCGGCCAGCTAACCAATCAGAGCAGACTGGGCTCTGGTTTCAGACAGAGGGTGACAAGTCATATGTCTAGCTAATACCAACAAAAAAAACAACACACACAGTCGTCACCACTGTATATCAGTTTATTCATTTCTGGCATGTTTTTTTAAATATATTTTATTTATTTATTTATATATTTTACATTATTCTTGGATTTGATTTTCACGCCTTTCATACACATATGGCTAAAAGATGACACAATGAAGAAAACGTGTTAAATTCTGAAAGCTAAAAAATACATCATAGGTGAATTTGTGAGTAAAACAATACAACATTAGTATAACTGTTGAGTTAATGCAAGTCAGTGTTGTTAGCTAAGCATCATCCATCTAATTCATGTCATTATTCATGTTTTGCTAGCCCTACTTTTTCACGATCCACCCGAAACACTTTCAAATGAAGCAGTTACATTTGTCCTGTTGCATCTTTAAGCCCATTTTCTATACGTTAAATTTGGCAAACAGCTGCTCAAGTCCCCACGAGAGCAGATACACGATTAAACTTGTCAAATGACTCGAGACATCATGAACAGCATTCGTCCATAATTACTTCCTGCCCTTCCCCATCTGTGTAATTCTGTGTCCTGAAGTATCCCTGAGCCGCCGTGTTTCTACTGATGGCTGCCTCCATAATGGCCCCATCATCTCATTTTGTATACGCTATTATTTCGAAAAGCATTGATGGCACAACAGAAAGCGATCAGTGGAAATGTCTGTAAACATACTGTCGTGATTCGATGCAACACTGATCCATTTTGCATCCATAGAATTGAATAAAAAGGCAAGAAAATACGAGTCCACGCCCGCTACCAAAAGCTCCATCAGTGTAAATGTTAACAAGGCAAAAAAAGGGACACAAAATGAAATGATTCTCAGATGTATTGTTGCATCCTAGGTAACAATTAATTTGAAGTCAAGGAAAAATCAATCAGACATTATTGCATGCACACAGAGCTGTGTATCGAACAGTTATTAAAAAAGTAACCTCTCCAGCACACTGCATATTTCAGACTTCAATCCAAAGACTGACGTGATATGTAGACTTTATTTACAGGTTCTTTTTTCAGTAAGGCATGCCGTTATTAAAAAACAAAGCGCTGGGATTCTTTTATTCGTGGGTTACGGTCTCTGTTTTAGGGCCATGATGATAATACTGGATACTGAGGGGGGGGGGAAGAGGAGCAAAAACTGCATTTCTGAGAATAGTTTTTAGCCAATTTGTGCCGTTTACCTTCACTTTGTCAACATGTTGATTTAATTCAAAGTCTGTGGTTGTATAAAAAAAATGTGCATAAGAGATTAAAGTTTGTAAAAATAAGTATTAAAGATTTCTAGATGCCGGAAAAACATGATTAATTTGTCAGTGATGGAGCTATTTAGATTTTTTCAAACCTAATAATTGCAAAACTATATACTGTAACTATGCAAAGTACCAATGGAAAAGTATCATATAGCAGAATGACCCATTTCTGAATATTATGTTATATATTGTATTATAAATAATGATGCATAATGTACGTATGGTGCAGCTGGTAAAAGTGGAGCTGGTTTGAATCACTTAATATGGTGCTAGGTGGGTTTATTTATTATTGTACATCATAATGTATGAGTTTAAGTATGAGAAATGTATGTGAACAATTGACCAAAAGTCCTACAAACTATACAAAAAGAGCTATTTTTGGAAGCATTTGAGTTCCGATTTAAATCAGAAAACTGTTTGAAACTCCAAATTCCCACACTGTGCGTGACACTGAAGTATGCACACACACACACTTAAGTACCATTTTAAGTCCTGTTCAAACATAATATTAAGACCTTCTTGCAATTCCCTTTAACAAAGAGGTTTTTTCTAACCACAGACTTTGAAATGATTTCCAGATCTAAACCGTATTGACTCTGAAATGAGCCCGTATAATCCCACAGTTTGAATCAGTTCATCCCAGAAAGCCAGCAAGAAATCTCCCTTTTTCTCTTCTGTTGAGAAAAGGATCAAATAGAAACGGGTACATGCGGTAACACCCAGTATTTTGTGGAATTGTTATCGAACAGTTTGAAGAATTTGTCTGAGTTTTACTATCATCTTTTTCTGTGTCAAGTTTGAACAAGACAGACGAAAAACCATGAAAACACCGGTACTGTTGGAAGTTAGTTATTCTCCACGTTGCATTCATATGAAAAAAGTACATTCATCTAACTATTATAGTTGTTCACACTAGCTTTGGTTCATATAAGACATCTTTTGTTCAGTAAAAAATCTGATGGGAAAAAGAAATGTGTGTAAGATGCTGAGGCTTTGTTAAAAAAAACTCGATAAAGACAAAGCAACTTTTCCTAGTTAACTTTCATCAGCTGCAGTTTATATGATTTGTCGCCACCTGGTGGTCAGACTGAAGCCTTTATTGGCAAACTTTTCAAGGAGTATAAACTCTGCATGCTCAAAGACCTCTGTCATTCCACATCACTTTCTTTGAGTGAAACACAGAGGAGACCGATGGCAATGCACCAAAAATGTCCCTTAGTTGATGTTCTCCATCTATTTTCTCCTTTGTAGGCAAACATTCGCACACACAAATGATAAATGATTAAATGTCCTGGTTAAAATCGACCTGTGTGAAGGAAAAGGAGCCACTGTTGAGTGTTACTGACATCAGTTACCATCACCTGAAATGTTCCAACGGCGCATAGTTTAGAGATACCTTGAGCTCTGTTTCAGTGATGTCTGGTTTAAAAACACCAGTAAGGCAATCAGATATGGTGCATGCTCGTGCATGATTCATGTTTACGTGTGTCCAAACATCCTGGAGTTCATGATTTGAAACAAATATGAATGTCTGCTGAAGCCTCCTCAGGAAACACAGGATTCTGCTGGCTGGTTTTTCTTGTAGCTTTAGTAGAACGAGAGTGATTTAAGAGGAATATCCACTCACACACTCCACTACAGACAGATTCAATGCTAGTTTGCAGATGGATAATAGCCTCAGTGTGTGTCGCTAGTGAGATGGAAGAGGAGGAGAGATGCAGAGCAGATGGAAAACTGTTATTCGTGATACCTCACTTGTCCTCCATGCACTGTGTTTTCCAACGTTCAGTGCCTTGCTCCAGAGTGTTCAGCATTTTCTGCTCAAATCCTGTCTCAGTTTCAAACGTAGATGCCTTCAGGGTTGAGTCCGGACGTCCCGGCGCTCAGGGCTCGCAGGTCGCTGGGTAACAGCCGAGAAGAGCCGAGTCTCTTCAGAGAACCAGAGTCCACTTCTACACACACACACACACACACACACACACACACACACACACACACACACACACACACACACACACACACACACACACACACACACACACACACACACACACACACACACACACACACACACACACACACACACACACACACACACACACACACACACACACACACACACACACACACACACACACACACACACACACACACACACACACACACACACACACACACGCACACACACACACACACACACTAATTTTAGCCTCTTTAATTTGAAATGGTCGCTTTTTAATATACTTCATAAATTATAAATCTTTCTCTGAGGGATTCTTGCAGCATACTAGTGATTTAACCGGGCTACACACTTGCTTAAGTTATGGCACATACACTCTAAAGATGACCAGAAGGGGGCACTGTGTACAAACACATGTGAAGACAATAATGAAAACAAAGCACTTTCATCCAAACGAGGCTAGTTATGATAGAACCTATCAACAAGGTCATGGTATTGTGGCAAGTGTGTGTGTGTGTGTGTGTGTGTGTGTGTGTGTGTGTGTGTGTGTGTGTGTGTGTGTGTGTGTGTGTGTGTGTGTGTGTGTGTACCGTTGTCCCCTGCAGGCTGGGCAGGCAGCACGGTGACCTTGGTGCCGGTCTGCTGGATGAACTGCTGCAGGTTGACCTGTCGCAGCTCTTTAGTCAGCTGCTCCAGCTCCTGCTCCTTCTCCTGCACGAGGGAAACATGCTGAGGAATAATACACTCTATGTGCAATACAAGGAGGAGTAGTGCACACTCAAATTCAATTCAAAGATTCAAAGGTTTTATTGTCATATGCACAAAGCTACAGTGTAGAAATGGCAATGAAATTATTCTGACATGAGCTCCTCCAACAATGCAACATATATAATAAAATACAAAATAAAAAGTAGTGCAAAAAGTCTATATACATGAACAGAATATGAAATTAAATAATGTACATTAAGACAAAATTGAGCTGGAGTATATGGTACCTAATACCTTCACACTCACACTCATCAGTGGTGTTAAGTAATTTAGTAGATTAACTCAAGTACTGTATTCAAGCTCAATTTTGAGGTACTAGTACTTTACTTACTTTTGGTACCTTAAAGGTGGGGTAGGTAATTTTGGAGAAACCAGCTCGAGTGCGCTAGAATTTGAAAATACACAGCCGGAAAAAATCTCCCACTTCCTTACAGAGCCCCTCCTCCAACACACACGAACGCGCACATGACCAATGAGGGCACGAGATAAGTTTGTGCACAGATGGAAGGCTGACAGGCAGGTAGGCCATCCAGTTATTTTAGCCGGGCCGGCTAAAATGATTGGTCGTGCTTTTTACAGTACCACGGCTTCCACAGATGACATTTTTTAATGGATTTTTTGTCAAAGCACTTCAGATATTCATTGCTATCGGGATGTTAAGAGCATTCCATGGGATATAACAACAAGTGTATCTCGAGCCGGTTTCTCAAACTTACCTACCCCACCTTTAAGTATATTTTGATGCTAATACCTTCCTTCTTTTACTTGACTGACATTAAGATTGCAGGACCTTTACTTGAAACAGAGTATTCCTACTCTCTGGTACTTCTACCTTCAATAAAGTACACACTCTTAGTACTTCTTCCACCTCTGCTGCTCATAACCCAGATAAACAGCTACAGAGAATTAGCTTCCAGATGGTTACGCAACTGCAGGCGAGGGATTGTGTTCAGGCCCCTCTCTAATCAGAGGAAGAATGCTGTAACAGCCCCCCTCCCTCCCCTCTCATTACCTCATATTTCCCACACCCTGATGGACCTGCTGTACACTCTGTGGATCTTCACCGTACACTCTGTGGATCTTCACTGTACACTCTGTGGATCTTCACCGTACACTCTGTGGATCTTCACTGTACACTCTGTGGATCTTCACTGTACACTCTGTGGATCTTCACCGTACACTGTGTGGATCTTCACTGTACACTCTGTGGATCTTCACTGTACACTCTGTGGATCTTCACCGTACACTGTGTGGATCTTCACTGTACACTCTGTGGATCTTCACTGTACACTGTGTGGATCTTCACTGTACACTCTGTGGATCTTCACCGTACACTGTGTGGATCTTCACTGTACACTCTGTGGATCTTCACTGTACACTCTGTGGATCTTCACCGTACACTGTGTGGATCTTCACTGTACACTCTGTGGATCTTCACTGTACACTGTGTGGATCTTCACTGTACACTCTGTGGATCTTCACCGTACACTGTGTGGATCTTCACTGTACACTCTGTGGATCTTCACCGTACACTGTGTGGATCTTCACTGTACACTCTGTGGATCTTCACCGTACACTCTGTGGATCTTCACTGTACACTCTGTGGATCTTCACTGTACACTCTGTGGATCTTCACTGTACACTCTGTGGATCTTCACTGTACAGCCCAGGATCCACCAGAGATTAAACCTCGCTTCACTGCACACAACCTAATGAGCTTGGATTTCTTCGCCTCCACCTGTGTGCCGAGGACTGCTTTCTCACTGTGCAATATATACCTGGCTGCTAAATCCTCAGAACTGTTAAAGGATGTGTTTTTTATGTAAATTGTGTAACTTTTTTTATTATAATAATTTTAAAAAAGATGTTCTGCATGCTACTTAGGTAACATTAAGCTGTCTTTGTAAATGTCCCCTCTGTGGGACTAATAAAGGTATTCTGATTCTGATTCTGAAATAAAAGGTGGTGATGATTAAGGTTTCTTTTTAATTTAAGAGCAGTTCAAGCAGACATTTGACCGGGAAAACAAAGTAAGGGGAGAGAAACAAACACAAAAGGAGGGTTTGAGCATTTTCTAGAATAAAACGTCTTCTCAAAACTACCAAGGATGTTTTCAAATCCGGACGATTTCGATGCCATAAAAATGTAATAATACTAAACAGCATATCTGAGCTGACCTGCAGTCTGTGGCTGGACGTGTGCATACTTAGTTATGTTTTAATAAGTAAGTCTATTCTCTTCACTTTATCTGAACTATATTAATATATTCTGCTGCTGTAAGGATGTAAATGTCCCTGTTGCGGGACAAATAAAGGAATTCTGATTCTGATTCTGATCACCTTTTTCATTGAATTTAACACCTATGATGTTCCCGGTCAAAAAAATGACCTCCATAGGATATGAATGGCCAACCCTAGATAACCCTATTGTGTTAATAAAAAAATTAAACATCAGATGTGAGCTGACCTGCAGTCTGTGGCCTGACTGGCTGAGCGAGCGCTCCAGAGCCCGGCAGCTGCTCTCCAGCCTCGACGTGTGCTCGCTCTGAACCTCCAGCTCCAACAGAACCTTCTCCAGCTGGTTCTGCACCTGAAATACAGAGAGAGAGTGAAGAGGAAGATATAATGGATGAAGGAGACTCTTTTTGTGCTTAAAAAAAACAGCTGAAGGAAAGCTCAGCAGAGACGCTAACATCTGGGTGACGTGAGGTCTCTTCCTGCCTCTCATTATAGACTCTATGCACTACATTAATGCACACAATGTACAACAATATCTGTTTTATTTGATTATTTCTGCCGATTTCTATTCCATTCCATTTCTATGTAAATACTGTTATATTTTACAATATTTTTTATTATTTTTCACATTTTTCTAGTTCTCTATCTGTGTTTTTTAATTTTTGTTTTGCTTTTATGTATGCACCATGACATCAAGTACATTTTCCTTTTACGTGTCAACCTACCTGGTAATAAACCTGTTTCTGATTCTGATTAACACTTTTGTGGCTGAGTTTTGCAGTAAATGTATGAAAGATATATATTCCTTTTATGGAGACCAGAGCATTAAAGTAATTTATTCTACAGGTAATAAAAGCATTAGTGTCCTTGTCCTGCCTGGAAAGATGAACGGCCAATCTCTAGCAATATTCTTTAGATGATAAAATGTTTTTTTTATCACATTTCTGTTATGAATGTGTGGTTCGAAGCTTAGATTTAAATCAAGTATAACCCCTATAGCTTCTGAACTGTTTTAAATGTAGTTTTTTTTGTCCTGATTCAGCTGGAGAACATCTCGGCCATCCATACTGTAGCTTAATATCTAATTAATCACAGCTAAAAAGTACATTGATTGGTCAAAATATGTAACAGCCTTCAACTTAGTATTCAGCAGCCAAGAACCACGTGAGGTAATGTCTGGGTAGCCTAGCAAATCATTAATATGACCGTGCACTTTTACTGTGCTTTTTAAATCTTGCTGTGTTATAATATTTTAGAATTGTAAATGCGGTTAGTTCATTGAATGCTACAATTTCAGTGCTTTGTTGTGTATTGTGGCAGTTTGCACTGATAAACATGTACAATAACTTATTTATTGACTTGTTTAAAAAAAATGTACTGCCTTGTATTGAGGTCTCCATATTAGGTTGAATACTTAAAACGAAAGTTAATTATATCAATTATATTCTTGTATAACCCAAAATGAAAATGCTTCATATTTTATGATTTTCTATATTTACAGTACAAAACAAAGTGGTTTGTTAAGTTGAGTGTAAGACCTATTATGGTTTACGAGGTGTCACTGATAAGAGAGGAGAGACAGTTTCTTCCCACAGCAGTACAGGGGGGGGGCTCCTGACTTAAGGAGAAATAGACTGAGGCCCCAAAAAGGTGTTTGTGCCATAGCCGAGAATAATATTTTGCAAGTCCTGCACACTAGAGGCCATGCCCAGTTTCCACAAATATGGGTATGGAGGAGGTGTCTTTAGGTTTTTCTGTCCTGTTTCGAGCATAAAAACACAAGCAGAGAGGGAGCAAACTCGAGAGAGGGGGGTTCCCCTGGTATGCTCTCTCCCTGGAGAGCTGGGTTTTTCCCTCGGTAAGGTTCTCTCAAAACTTGATAAATATTGCTTACATTTCTGTTTATTGAATGCTGAGTGAATTGTTGGATGAAAGTTTGAAACTGTTAGATCCTACTGACCATTTTTGAGGAACTGCCTCTGAATGCTGTCGGACTCTAGGTATGAATGTTAGCACCTTCGATCCGTGAGGAGATTCCTCTGGATTCTGTCGGAAGACTTTAATGTCTAAACTATGAATTAAGGTTTCAGATTAGAAAATGACCACCGCATGATATGTTTTATATTATTGTCATATTGTAACGAGAGAAGGTAGAAACCCTGTTCAAGTGTGGACCAATTTTTCTTCAAATAAACTGATCCCACCTTTTGGATTGGGACAACTTAAAAGACATCTGGGCTCTCCTCTCCTGCTTGAAAGGTAAGAAATGCACACTGCCACACTCACACTTAGGTAGGGCCATACCTCATTACTGATATCAAAATCCTTCGGGATCGGTTAAACAGATTTAGCGGGTCGTCTGAATTGAAACAGCAGTTAATTGAACCTGGTTCTCCAGGAATTAATAGAGGTGAGATCTTGCTGACGTTGGTGGATCTGAGCCAAGCAGTACATAGACTCAATAACTTCTGTTAGGTCAATTAGTAGGTCTGAGTAATTTGCCGGAATAAATTATCAGCCCCCCCGACCCCAAGACTTGACCGTATTGTTCTTGTATTTATATGGTAATGTTGTATTGTTTTATAAGCGTACTGTTCTATGTATCATAGGTCACTTTATATAGTATATATTAAAGGTTTTTAGCTTGTATTGCCAAAATGATACTTATATTATCTGTTATGTGTGATTGCACTATTGGGAATGCTTGGAATTTCGCTATACTCTGTGTAGTGACAGTAAAGGAATCTAATCTAATCTTTTTGTTATGTACAGACTGGACTGTACCTCCTCCTCGTTGACCCTCTGGTGGAGCTCAGTCTCCTGCTGCAGACGCTCCTGCTCCAGACCTCCCTCCATGCCCTGAAAGTAAAATAAATGTGAAAACTGGCATGGAAAATAATCTACTTTTAGTTTCCATTTAGCAGCCTCCAGGTGGATAAGTAAAGCTCCTCCATGATGCTCACCTGAATGTGTGCCAGGTACTCTGAGAGTTTGGCCTCACAGTCCCGGACACGAACCTGCAGCTCGCTCAGCTGCTGCCGGAGCTGATGCTCGCTCTCCTGCTCGATCTGAAGCTCGTTCTGCCAGAACACCTCCTCCTCCATCTCTGCTTCGTTCCTCCTCACCTGCTGCTCCAGGATCTGCAGCTCCTCCTCCAGGCTGCCTCCCTGTGGAGAGGGAAAAGTGAGTTACTTTAGGAACTCTAATGTACTCTTATGATGGCGAGAATTGGATGACCATTTTAGTTTTCATTTCATATAGCACTGTAAATCGATGAAATTATGAGCTTTTCAGTTTTGTTTTATGTATGTTTTGTGTGTGTGAGGTCCCCAGGAAGAATAGCCAATGCTCATGCTAGTGCTAATGGGGATCCTAATAAAAAAGACAAAAAGACAATGCCTTTGAGTTTCCATTTAAACAGCCTCCAGGTGGATAAGTAAAGCTTGCATTCTCCACAATACATTTTCCTTGCACTATTTCTATCCTATTTTATTTGTGTTTACTTGCACTATGTTATCTGTTTTATTGTGTTGCACTGTATGAGGAGCCTGTGACCTACGATTTTCATTTATATATCTACCCTGTAGCTATGTACTAATGCTAATAAAAGCCTTGAATCATGAATCCTTGTCTTTTTATGCTGCTGCAACGCAAAAAAAGTCCCAAATTGGGATCAATAAAGTACTTCTTATCTCTTATCTTAACTCGCTCGACCCAAAGTGAATTCAAAATAATGATAAGGCACTGCAGGCAAAAAAACATTGTTTCTCATGCACAGGGCAAGTTGATATTTTGGCTCTTTTGCATCCATAAAAAGTCTACTTTGGGAATAATGGAAGACTTAAAAGCTCGGACAGTGATTGACTGCTATTAATATTCGAAATAACCTGTTGTCGGAGCCTAGAGGTGTAAAAAGTGTAACGTGTGTTTTTTTTTACGGCTACGTCATCAGAGTATGACAGGTCAGAAATGACCTGATACGTTGTGTGAAGGCAGCCTAAAACTTAACACATTTGTGAGGGTTTATAGTGCAAGTCTTATGGATTTGCACCTGGTTTTGGAGCCCGCTACGCTAGAGATGTCAAAAGACGAACATTGTGCGTTGTTATGCGGCTACGTCGTCAGAGTATGACAGGCCAGAAATGACCTGAAACGTTGTGTAAAGACACATTTGTGAGGGTTTATAGTGCAAGTGTTATGGATTTGCACACATCATGGTTTCCTGTCAGCTGTAGTTTCACTCACGTCCCCAGCCTCTCCAGCGACCTCCTCCCAGTCCCTCAGGTCGGCCTCACACCCCAGCAGCCGGCTCTCCACAGCCTGTAGCTTGTCTCTCTGCAGCTGAACGAGACGCCTCATCTCTCCGGAGGGACTCCCCGGCACAGAGGGAGATCCAACACCTCCGACAACTCCGACCCTGCACAGGTTCAGACTCACACCTCGCTGCTGCTGCTGCGGCTGTTTGGCTGAATATAGTCATAATAAAGCTTTATTTGTATATCACTTTTCACACAGCTCAAAGTGCTTTAACAACATATGATACGATACGTGAGATACGATAATACTTTAATGGTCAGATCAAGTCTGAAATTTGACTTGCATCACAGCAGCTCCATGTGTAACATCAACATAGACAAATATCAAGACACAATACATGAAAAACAAACAACAAACATTTAACATAACAGCACAATCAGTGAGAGAAGATATGCTCAAATACCCTTTAGCGTGCATTTGATCGGATTGACTGGAGCACAAAGGAGTGCTTCAACATGGCACACATCACAACTAATTCTGATTCTAACTACAAAGCGTTTAGCAGTTTTGAACGTACAGGACAAATTCAAACCCCTTACCTTCAGTATCTCTGCTTTTCCACAGCAGGTCCCGCAGACCTCTGGCCCCCCCGGTGAAAGTCAAGGATTTGCGTTTGGGTTCCCTTCGTTTGAGCGAGCTGTCGTTCCCTGAGGGCCGGAGTTTGGCCAGAGGAGGCAGACTCTGGCGGTAAAATCCTCTCTCTTGGAACCGGGTTTGTCCGTCAGAGTTTGGCCGCTCGCTGACAGACGGGCCGGTCCGATGGAGGATGAGCTGCACGTCGCTGGCATACTGACCCCATTTGTTGAGCGACACCACGGGGTTCTCGTTCGGGGCCAGGTGGCGTTCTGTGTCACGCCATTTCTCGATCAGAGTGTACCTGCCGGTGCGTCCTGGAACAACATTTGAAAGGTTTATACATGATGAGGTGCTTAAAACTGACATTTCCTGACAACATGATTGCAACAAAAGTACCATATATTAAAAAAATATCAGGTTTAGGTTCAGGTTATTCATTTGTACCTGTAGGTAGATTTGGTTTGCAGGTAAAAGACAGACTTTTTCGAGAGAGTTGTCTGTTGTCTATGTTGTTTTGGAATATGTGTCATAATTGATCCCTTTTACCTGCAATGTACCTACAAATAATAAGATTGTTCCTATGAGTAATGGGTTCGGACGTGAAAAAAAAAAAATCTGCCAAAATTAGAACAAGTTTCATGAGTTCTTTTTCTGCATTTCTTATTTTTTTCTCAGTGCTCTTATTTTGAAGTGGTCTACTCTCCATTGGTCACCTATACAAAAGGAAAATATCGATCATTAAGTTTTATGGAGAGGGATGATTTACAAAATTGTGAGCCATAATCTGTTTTGATTTATTTTGTTTAAGTATGATGGAAATAGTTTATGTTGTATTTTGTTCGGATGAAAGTAGATTTGGTTTTAAGATTGCAGTGTTTAATTTAACGGTACATGGGTGACGCCGGTCTTATTTAGAAAATGTGTTGCAATGGAGAACTGATTTAGCTCACACTTAATTAAAAACGTTTCTCTGTTATAGATGGCGTTGCTCTCTCATTGGGTGTTCCCCAGGGCTCTATGCTTGGCCCCCTTTGGAGTCCAAACTACACCATTTATTATCTTTGTTATGCAGATGACTCCCAGATTTATGCCCTGAAAAATAACTTTTATTTAATGTGATGTATTCTGTTTTGGTGAAAACTCCTGAAGCATAAGCAAGCCTTCAAAATAAAGTGTTATATCTAAGAGAAAAGACAGAGCAGATTCATTGAAGTCTTTCTCATTTCTCCCACGCTTGAGCAGCTTTGACTGTTTCAAAGAACGTTACCGGCACGTTAGGTGAAAGAACTTTACAGTGGGAAAAACAACCCAACAAATAGTGTTTGTGTTGGGAAATGCTACGTTCAATTGGTCACGGGAGGGGGTGTGTACGCCTGCATTCTTGTCTGTACACATAGATAAGGGTAAAACACTGCCTAGCGTACCCTTACCCTCGTCCTACACAGTGAGGGTCCTTGTAAAAGAGGAACATTCATCACTACAGCCATTCATATCAAAGTGCCCTGGCCAGGACAAAAGGCAACGAGAACACAAAGGACGGCCAACGCCATAACTCCTGCTACACTGTCACCATTAAAAACACACACATGTTTAACCCTGAGAAAGATCTATCAATGGGGGACAGCGAGAAATCCAAGTAGGAACCATTTTAAAAACAGTACACATCTTTCAATGTAGTGAAATTATATTGTTATGGTCTTGGATTCACAGTTTTATGTACATTACAATCAATTCCATGAGTAACAGAGAAAGTGTCAACGTATATCTCTGCACTTGTACATAAACCAAAGTCTGCAGCATGACTCATCTAGTTTTGTGAAATCCCATTTGTGATGAAAATCTCTTTGTGCCCTCAAGTCACTTTTCATTTTACTGCAATTTATCATCTCCAGCACCTCTGACAACCTGCCCGGCCAATATTGGACACAACCCACAGAGCAGAAAATTCCCATTGGGAATGATTTGGGACTAAATATCTCGCACCATTAAGGTTTCTGAGCACAGGAGCCGGGTGGAGAAGATTTAATCTCACAGTGCTAAATATACTCTTCTTATGGTGGTCTATTCATCCTCCTTCCTATAACCAAAAGCTTTTTACATCTACTGTATCAGAGAGAGTTCAAACTTTAAGAGGAAACTCAAGACCAACCTAGATTTTAATTATTTGTATTTTATTTGTATTTTATTGTAATTTATTGTTATTTAATTTATTGTTATTTAATTAATTAATTTAATTTATTTAATTTATTTATTGTATTTATTTATTTTAATTATTTTCTTTTAATTTATTTTTTATTTATTTACTTTTAATCACAAAGCTTTATGTTACTCTGGTTATACCTGGGAAGGCCAAGATGGTATTGTTTTTATTTGTAAATTGTCTATGTGATTGGTTTGTGAAACACTTTGAGTTACCTTTGTGTATGAAAGGTGTTATATAAATACATATATTGATTTGAACTGATATTCCTGTGATGTTAGATATGTTTCCGAGCATATACCACCTGATGTGATCGCTAGAGATAAGCACACTGTTTTTCTGACATCGTAGTAAGAAGTTATGAGCTTACCTATGGCTTGTGCCAAAGCGATGACGACTTCCTGGCATGTTGTGAACTCAGTGACGCCGCACACGATGCGCTGAACTCCGTCCACCCACACTTTCAGCTCCATGGCCTTCATCCAGACGCCCTCATTCCTCCACACCACAAGGGGGCGCTAGACATGGTAAATGGTCCATCCTTAAAAAGACACAAAGAAGAACTGTGTTTCACTGTTTGGAATATCTTACAAAAACGATTTTACTCTCATTAACGCTTGCTAAAAAGTTAGGCAAATAAAAACGTTTAAAGTGATAATATGTCAATGGTGTGTTTACTGACCCCTAGTGGCCAGTAAAATATTGCATGTCTAACAACACATTTGTTCACTTGAAAACATTAATTTGGCCGAGAGAATTAAGGAACAATAATGACAACTATATCAACAAGATTCTGTAGAAACTCAATATTCCAAACCAATTTTTGAAACATCATGTTTTAATTTGAAATTGAACACACCCTACACTGTAGCTTTGTGCATATGACAATAAAACCTTTGAATCTTTGAATCTTGAATTGCTGCAAAAACACACTTGTGGTGCAGCGATTGTGACCGGTGTAACAGGCCTTGTGCAATATATTTTTCATTTGCTGGTGCCTGGTGCAGAAAAGCTCAGAGTGGTCGCATGCACGCAGAGCGAGAGCCATTTTCAAAGTGCTGACACAAGCACCTCAGCAGCGAGGCAGTCATTAGGAACCTGGCAAGGTGACGGAGCGGCTGCCTAATGCTCCCACTGCTGAAACCCTACTGGGAAGAAGCAGCCCTCCTTTTCTCCTGACTGGACCATCAGCTCGGCTCTGATCCTTGACTTCCCCATCGCTTGAGGCCTCTCTTAACAAGTTAGGCGCCTTCCATCTTCATCACAGCTGGAATCGGACTCCCATCCGTCCAGCAATCTAACTACCGATCCCTCGAGGTGTTCGCCTACTGAGAATGCATTACACTGCACACTCCTCTGCACTGAAGGCATCTGCTGAGGGCAAGGCCTGGATGATTTGTAACTCAGATACTGCAGGATGCTTCTGAACACAGATGCCTGTTGTGGCCCCGTAAATAAGACTTTACCCATAGTCAGAGGTGGGAGGTAGTGGAGTACAAATACTTCGTTACTGTACTTACTTAAGTACATTTTTCTGGTATCAGTACTTTACTCCACTACTTATTTTCCTGACGACTTTTTACTTTGACTTCTTACATTTTGAACCCAAATACCTGTACTTTCTACTTCTTACATGTTGAACACAAATACCTGTACTTTCTACTTCTTACATTTTGAACACAAATACCTGTACTTTCTACTTCTTACATTTTCCAAACAGGCTGGTTCCTTTAGTTTGAATGTGTGTTTGGTGGCGTGATCATTATTATTTAGAGTCATTGCGTGCCTATTGATTTGAACACGATCCGTGTATCCATCATTTCCTGAGGCCTGTACTACGAAGCTGGATTTTCGCTTAGCCGGCTAAATTCAGGGAAATCTCGGGCTTTCCGGTCCTACGACGCTGGTTCTCTTTTTAGCAGGCTAGATTTCCATGGTAACTTATGCTGAGCGGCAAACCTGCTCCGGAGCAGGTTAGGTGGCAGGCTAAGAGATCAACTCAGTGAAAGCACCGCCTGCTGACCAATCAGAGCTCAGTGTGCGGAGTTTAAAGCGATCAATTCATATTACAGGATAGAGGAAATACAGAAAAACTGCCGTTGCAGGAAAGACGTCCGGCCAAAATCAACTGACTGTGTGAACGTGAAAATTAATAGAATATCCCCTCCCATCTTCAGAGCAATCAAACTATTATAATATTAGCGTTAAGAAAGCTTATTTAAATATCTGCCACAACATAAGTAACCGGATCAGAGTAACATTAAGTACAGTCCGCGGCACTGTGAGTGCAGACGTTGATGTGTCCCATTATCATTCATATCATATCACATCATAATGTATCATATATTTCCTTATTTGAGTCAGCTTCTTGAGCCGTATCTGGCCGTGCAACACTCACAGTGTCACATACTGTATGCAGAAGTATTATTTTAAGCAACACATTAAGTTGACGAAACACTCGAGTCAAATTCTCCTAATTAAAGTCAGATCCACTCGTGTCTTGGACGGGGCAGTGATTTCATAAACCTGTTAATGTACGCATTCAAACACTTTTTCTTTTACCAGCTGTATTCACCTTGCAGGTGCAGCTATGTGGCTTTTATCCTGGAAAAAGTGTTTAAGTCATGGATGTTTAAAGTTTAACTTCTTCATATTTGACTAATATTAAAGTTCACTTTTCATTCAGGAAGTATGACGCTGCGCTGTCAGTACGCTTGTCCGTGTTTGTGATTGGTCGAATGCTCCAAATACCACCCCTTTCATGTGAACGCGCACCTAACTAGATAGGACACGGCTGGCTTGAGCGATCCACTTGATAACCAGCGTCGTAGTACAGTTTAGCCAGAGCGCGTATGTTTTGGATTGGGCCAACCGGCTAACTCCAACATATCCAGGTTAGGTTGAACCAGCTTCGTAGTACAGGCCTCTGGTCTTCTCTAAAGAAGAGGGACCAATGAAAACGTTGTCATGTTGCCGTTGTTCAGCATGGAAACATTCATTAGCTAACAATGACATTATTGTTCTATTAATATAAAGGGAGGTCAGGTACTCTTTAAAACAGCTGCTAGTTATGGGTACTTTTTACTGAAGTACTTCAAAGCCTCTTTACTTTTACTTGAGTAAAGAAGTTTAGTCAGTACTTCTACTTTTACCAGAGTATTTTTAAACACGAGTATCTGTGCTTCTACTTGAGTTAAGGATGTGTGTACTTTTGCCATCTCTGCCCATAATGCAGCTCAGCTGAAGGGAGGAGAAATGAAAGAAAAAGGGGAATGAAAGTGAAACAGCAAAGGGACGGGTATGGATAGACAAAGCAAACACTTTTGGGATGACACGAAAGAATATTCATTTTGGTGAGTGGTGAGTCAGGCAGGATGTCTACTTTTCTACTCCGAAAAGATTGTTTACAGCGAAAAACTGGACTTAAATAGGATTTCTACTTGTTGAGTCAAATTGTGGTCATCTTCGTGACATGGTTGCACAACACTCTGTATCCTAACAGATGAGTCATACAATGTTTATTCAATGACGTGTGATATTGATATCACACCAGAAGGAAGAGCCATTGTTGACACAAGCTTGTAAATCTGCTGCCTCCCTCTGTCTCTCACACTTACATGGATACACACACTTTGTAAGGACACACACACACACACAAAATAGCTATGTGCACATGTATGTGTGAAGTCTTAATGAAATCATTTCGCATCTCTGTGAAACAATCATCATACACCATCGAAACAATAAGAGCAAAGATATTGCAAATTAATTTTGAAGAGTTGTTCATGTTTAATATCTATGCTATAATGCTCTGAAACATCTCCTCTGAATAACTGTATTTGTCATAGACTGTCTCCAAAAACAATATTTGTACACATATTAATGAGGACTTAATTTAGCCTCAGCCAATATTCACTTTTACTGAAAAGAGCAAAGAACAGCAACCTCTGTAACTGGATGCTAACGGCTAATGTCAACTAGCTTTCTTGCTGAATACAACACAGATATGGTTTTGACGAAATAATAAGGAAATAATAGCGTGCTTCCCTTGGACGAGTTGAAAGTGAGTAAATTGTGTCCCAAACACATGTTTATCTTCCTCTGGACACTATTACCGGGCCCTAAGACATCCCTTCTCATGTCTCTTTCTCCAAACGACTGCAGGTAATACACTGACTCTGGATAAGTACCTCATACAACCCTTTTCCAAACTATCCCTTAAATCCTTGAAATGCTGTACGCAGGATATAAGCTGTGACCTGGGTGTGTGAGTTCAGGGAAAGTCAATTTAAAAACTAATTGAATTCTCTGCACAACAGCTTCACCTCTGCAGTGTGTTTCCTCGTGGAAACAAGCTTCGATTTCCTTTACCCTTGCTAATAACTTCCAACACTTGAATCACTAGGAAAGAGACCTCTACAGTATGCTTCAGTGGTTGCAGCTATTGTTGTGAGTTTTCATCATGCCATTGCCATACTTTGGATAGGTTCGTGATCTAACTAACAATCACTTCGAAACGCCTGCTGCAAGTGCGAATAAATAAATCATACATGCACACAAATTAGTTTCTCTGCAACATGTTTGGTTCTATTTCAGTTCAGCTTCCCTTGTAAATATATCACTTCCATTTTTAGTGTCCGACTGAGCTCCACATGTCCGCAGTGGGTAACCTCAGATCCTGTGGCTAAGGTGCTGTTGCTGTTGGAATTTCCTTTTCTATTAGTCACAGTTTAATAAACACACACTGACTCAACGCTTCACATTACAACCGCACACTGAATCCTTCACCTAGTCGTCTATTTATAGAGAATCCTGGACAGTAAAGCTGACCCTCTTAAAGCACAGAGAACACACTACATGTAGATTCAGGCGGTCTTTAAAAAGCTTCTGTTAACCCTTAAAATTCTGGTCCGGTGTTACATTTATGACTTTAAAGGTCATTTTAAGACCATTTTTAAGACCTATTTCACATCCATACTGATGAGAAAGGACAGCTGCTTTAGGTCTTATTGGCTTCTCATGTGACTCTAATTCCTTTTCACTCAAAGCTCCTAATTTGAGCGTTTTTGTACAAATGTGCAGCATGATTTAAATCCCTAAAAAAAAAACAGGCTTTCCCAAGCATCAGAAGCACTGTACTTCAGCTTGATCTTTTGAATTTGTTCTCACCTAAATTACTAACTTAGCATCAATAGGAAGAACATGTTGTTTTCAGTATGAGAGGAAAGACTATGTAACACACTAGCTTGCATCATTGGTTCTGTATAGGGATGTCCCGATCCGATCACGTGATCGGGGATCGGAGCCGATCACGTGATTTTCACGTGATCGGGGATCGGGAGAAAAAAATCGGGGATCGGAATTTTTTTTTTTTTTTTTTTTTTTTTTTATAAAATATTTTTATACATTTTATTTAATGTTACAAAACAAAAATGACCATGTTCACGTCTTAAAGTCATCCTGAGGCCTTAGTTTTGGGTTAAAATTACACAACATCATGTATGTGTTGCTTCTTTTGGGCTTGTTTTCATAGACCTGGTTGCTTATTTCTCTCAAATCTGGCAACAGAGTGGGCGCAGTGTCTAATAGTAGCAGTAAGCTAACAAGAGGCTACGTTCAGCTGGTGACTCGGGAGTCGGGACAGAGAAAATGTCAGGAGTTTGGAAGTATTATAAAATTGAAAGCGAAGGCAGTGTAACAGCCAGATGCAATGTTTGCAAGGCGGAGGTTCCGCGTGGTGGAAAGAACAGAGCTACGTTCAACATGACCAATCTAATACAAACACCACCAACAACAACACGACGAGTACACAGCGGCCACTCAGGTAACGGCACTGAAACAACCGACACTTTCAGAGACTTTTAAAAGGAAAGAGAAACTACCCCAGAACAGCCAAGATAGCTGAATTCATCGCGTTGGATGACCAGCCGTTATCTGTTACCTTTTTTTTCCTCTTAATGCATTGCATAAAGATCGGATCGGGAAAAATCGGTATCGGCAGATTGTCAAAATCAAATGATCGGAATCGGATCGGGAGCAAAAAAAGGTGATCGGGACATCCCTAGTTCTGTAGTTTTGTTACAGCATGTCCAAAGTAACTTAGTATTGCAAATAATCACACCTATCAAATAGTATTTTACACATTTTGAGCCCTAACATTTTTGAGATTATTGGATTTTAAGACTTTTTAGGAAACCCTGTTAACCCAGTGTAAGGTTGTGTTCATTTTTTAGGTTGACACATGTGGTTTTGGACAACCTTTGCCTCAGCATGTGGTTTCCGACATGAAGAAGACTGTGTTGTCTGGGCTGTTTGACGTGGAGCTAAACTTAGCGGTGACTTCAGTCTGAAGTTTCATTCTTAGGATGCCACAAGAAGGCAGAGCTGGGGAGACGTGGTGTCCGTGTTTCTTACATGCATTTCCTCAAAAATGGATTGTAACTAAGAAATACCAGCACAAAAATCCCACTGAAAGCTCCTTTAATATCCTGGGATTAGCATATTATGATGGAAAAATGGAAAACAAAAGCTCTTAATGTCAAACTAACTACGAGTCTGGGCTTGAAGGAGTTAATTTCCTGCCTTGCTTTCGCCCAGTGCTCACTAACTCAGTCTCCTGATTAACCTTTAACTTCCCATTGATTGGGTTTGAACCCCCCGACCCTGCTTAATTCCTCCAAGCAGCCAATCACAACATCAATTAAATTGTCATTAAGTGCAATAAACAAGTTCTGACTACAAAAAATCCAACTAAACCTGCATATTTTTACATGCCAGAAGCACAAGACCCAAATGCAGTCATGTTATTATAAAACTATGATAATTATTAAAAGGCACAACTTGTAAAGAATAAGAAGAACAAATGCTATGTATGTCACTATATTTAATTCAATAAGTGAGCCATTTCTGACGTACTAATGTACTAATAATGACATTCAGAAATATTGTATTTCACCTATTTTCAGATACTATTGATTCGTCAATGCAAGATGGTTTTAATACACCTTTTTGTACTGATTCTGTATTTTTTATACACTCAAAATACATCTTTCTACCCATTTATTACACTAATAGTATTTAAAAGTAGCACAGCTTCTATAGAACAAAAACGCAGCACATTTCAGAGTCAACCCTTATTTTTACGTAGTTCCCTAACACATCTGAAAATGTGATTAAAAAAGGAGACGTGAAAACAGCAGGAGTCGTGAGCAGTTCAACAACAAGCCATGATGCAATCAGGGGCCAATTTTTAAAGAGACAGGGAGGTGGAGGCAGCAGGAGGGGGGGGGGGAGTGGTGCACAGACAAAAGAGCATGCTGCAGTGTGTGTGTGTGTGTGTTGTGTGTGTGTGTTGTGTGTGTGTGTGGTGTGGTGTGTGTGTGTGTGTGTGTGTGTGTGTGTGTGTGTGTGTGTGTGTGTGTGTGTGTGTGTGTGTGTGTGTGTGTGTGTGTGTGTGTGTGTGTGTGTGTGTGTGTGTGTGTGTGTGTGTGTGTGTGTGTGTGTGTGTGTGTGTGTGTGTGCCCACATGGCTATAGCAGCATGACTGGATGCAAACAATCCCTCTCCATGGCGACGGGGCTCTGCTTTGTCCGGCCTCACACAGATGACTGGATTGATTGGAGCGCACGGTCTGGGAAAGTAGACCAAACAATCACCAACAATTAAGAAGCAGCCCGTGCTTTCCTGTCACTTCCTCTTTGTTTCCTCTGAATGTGGGCTTTGGAAATACGTGGAGGTGTACTGTGCACCGGGGTTACCCAAACTCTGGAGTAAAGTGGGGGTGTTGCTGGAGTTGTGGTTTGCTGGTGGAGATTAACAACACACTTTAAACTTGTATTATGTACACTGCAAGTGTGTTTAAACTATTGGATGTTACAGCAAAAGCACATTTGCATCCAGTGTTGAAAGCCATGCTAGCAGCTCTGTGAGGCTTTGAGCTAAATGCTATTGACAGCATGCTAAATGTAGGCCAAATTCTATCCAACATAATTAATACATTACATTAAGCTACATGGTGGTTATAAATCAGAATTGTATTGCATGAGTGTGTGTTTAAACGATTGGATGTTTTTAGTAAAAGCACATTTGCAATGCTAGCAGCTCTGTGCTGTGAGCTAAATGCTAATGCCAGCATGCTAACTGCGCTGACATTTAACAGGTATCTACAATGTGTGCTAACAGTTATAGCCAGAAATAGGGATGTCCCGATCACCTTTTTTTGCTCCCGATCCGATTCCGATCATTTGATTTTGACAATCTGCCGATACCGATTTTTCCCGATCCGATCTTTATGCAATGCATTAAGAGAAAAAAAAGGTAACAGATAACGGCTGGTCATCCAACGCGATGAATTCAGCTATCTTGGCTGTTATTTTGTTGGCCTTTTCACTGTTCTGGGGCAGTTTCTCTTTCCTTTTAAAAGTCTCTGAAAGTGTCGGTTGTTTCAGTGCCGTTACCTGAGTGGCCGCTGTGTACTCGTCGTGTTGTTGTTGGTGTTTATATTAGATTGGTCGTGTTGAACGTAGCTCTGTTCTTTCCACCACGCAGAACCTCCGCCTTGCAAACATTGCATCTGGCTGTTACACTGCCTTCGCTTTCAATTTTATAATACTTCCAAACTCCTGACATTTTCTCTGTCCCGACTCCCGAGTCACCAGCTGAACGTAGCCTCTTGTTAGCTCACTGCTACTATTAGACACTGCGCCCACTCTGTTGCCAGATTTGAGAGAAATAAGCAACCAGGTCTATGAAAACAAGCACATACATGATGTTGTGTAATTTTTAGGGCTGTCAGTCGATTAAAATATTTAATCGCGATTAATCGCATGATTGTCCATAGTTAATCGCGATTAATCGCAAATTAATCGCACATTTTTTATCTGTTCTAAATGTACCTTAGAGGGATATTTTTCAAGTTTTTAATACTCTTATCAACATATGAGTGGACAACTATGCTTTATATGTTTGTTTATTATCATTTGAACAATGACAAATATTCTCATGAATATTAAACACAACAACCTCTGAACATTACAAATATTCGCCTCAATTCAACCTAGAACCTCTCTCATACAATACTGTGTGTGTGTGTGTGTGTGTGTGTGTGTGTGTGTGTGTGTGTGTGTGTGTGTGTGTGTGTGTGTGTGTGTGTGTGTGTGTGTGAATGTGGAGGATCGTTGGAGCTATGTGCAGCTCAAGGCATATATGCCTGTGTGTATGAGCTGTGTTGCGGCACTATCCGTGCTGAGTGTGCTGTCTGGCTACCTGCATAAAGTCAAGTGCTCGGCGCAGTTGTCGGCGAAATGTCGCTCCTCTGTTTTCATTGAAACAGCTCCTTATATCCGTTAGCTCAGCTAGCTAGCACCAGATGCTAACAACAACACGTAAGGTGTGCTTCGCTCGCGCCACACATACACACACCCTCCCGGTCCTCCCGATGGCCAGTCCGGGCCTGCCGGTGAGCGTGGAAGTGTGGTCTGCCACAAGCGGGCAGCAAGAGCGGGGCTGTCAGCATCAGCTTGTAGATGGTATTTTAAACTCGATGCGCTCTGAAACTACGGCGGCCGAGGACAAAAAATACACATGCGTTAATCGCGTTAAAATAATTAGTGGCGTTAATTTTTTTTTGCGTTAACGCGTTATTAACGCGTTAACTTGACAGCCCTAGTCATTTTAAACCAAAACTAAGGCCTCAGGATGACTTTAAGATGTGAACATGGTCATTTTTGTTTTGTAACATTAAATAAAATAATTAAAAAAAAAATATTTATAAAAAAATAAAAAATAAAAAAAAATTCCGATCCCCGATTTTTTTCTCCCGATTCCGATCTTTTGAAAATCACGTGATCGGCTCCGATCCCCGATCACGTGATCGGATCGGGACATCTCTAGCCAGAAATAATACATTACATGGTGGTTATATGTCACTATGAGTCGTCATTTTTTGTTCAAGTAAAGTTATAATAAAGTATCATCAAATGTCAGTGAGTGACAAGAAATTCAAAAGTATTATGATAGTTGACCTTATATAGGTAATTATAAAATACCAAATAATGTGATATGATAATTGTTAAACACATTATGAATATCCGTGAGTGCTTACTGATTGCGATGAGCAGATTTGATTGCATTATTAGTATGTTGATATTACAATATATACATGATGGACATCACTGAAAGTGTTAAGTCATGTTTACCATATTAGCTTATTATGTGAGCATTTGCTAACAAGCACTAAACACAAAGTAAAACCGAGGCAAGATTAATCAATTTATTGGACACATTCTTACGTGAAGATAAAAATGTCCTGAGAGGAATGTGGATGGATATACAACATTTGTTTAAATCCATCCATGGGTTAAGATATTTCGTGCCAGCCAAGCCACAGGATATGCTCAAGTCAGCACTGCAGGTATTTGGGATTTAAAAAGCTAATTAAATTAGGATTTGAACCTGTGTCCTCAGACATAATGTCATTTTTCTTGATGGACTATAGTGGGGGCTCAGAGGTCTTTCCGTAACACACTCATGACTTTGTGATTTTCACTTGGCACACAGCCTCGTATCGTACAGCACAATATCTCATCCTGTATCTCCTCCCTTTCTTTCCTATTCATAGTCCGACATGAAAGCTGATAAAGATGTTTAGATAAATCAAAGGTGACTGGAACAAAACCAAAACCTTTTTCAGTTTGCAATGACATATTAACCAGTATTTTAACGTTGCACTACTCTACGTCCTGGATTCTTATTTTCACCTGTGTGTGTTTCTTTTTCTAAAACTACCAACTTTTTTTTCAACGTTCTTTAATCTCGTCATGTCAAACCGAGCACTCAACGGAGACACCTTTTAGAGATTACTTCCACATCAACTGAGTCAGCTGAGCGGAGGGGAGGTGGTTGCAGGTTAAACAAAAACATGGAATAAGCGGAGTGGAAAGATCCAGAGAGAAATCACACAGAACAGCTTTTCATCCAGGAACTGTCAACCATCCATCCTGCAAGATAAGACTCTCCTGTGAACAAACTAAACGTTTTCAATGGAGGCAATACATGCTAATTATCAGAGGTTTTTAATCCACATGACTGAAACATCCTCACAATGACCACTAATGTGCGAAGATAAGTTGTTGAATGGGTGAAACAACTGAAAAAAAACAGCAATTTAGCATCTTTTTGTTATATTTCAGTGCCTGTAATGACCACCATATTTAAGTTGGGTGACATAATGCCAAATTTAAGTCTCAAAAATTAAAAACTAATCAGCCTGCTGCAGACAATAAGCCTTTAACCCTGTAAGACTCAGAGCTTAGCTAACATAAAGGTGGAGGGAAGGGGGGTCCAGACTGGATTATTTACACTGTAGAGTTTGTTTAATTAAAGTTTTCTGCTTTGGGAGCTGATGAGGAGGCTAATATGGACGACATGGAATAACATGTTTACTAGTTTAGATACAAAATCATTGGGATTATTAATATGACTGAGAGGGAGATATTAAAGACAGCTTTTATGTTAAAGGGACACATATGATTGGATGCTTAGAGAGGAAACTGCACTCAAAATTCTGCAGAATGTTTTAGTTTTTTAAAGTTGATGAAATATCATTGTTCCAGTTTTCCTAATAAATAATTGTCACCGATTAGCAAATAAAAGAAAGTGAACAGGAAACATTTTGAGGATCAATTCATTATTCAATTAATTTGGGAGGATTTGCTGCTAAATATAAATGTATATATATATATATAAATGTTTAGAAATTGTTAGCATGGCTTAACAAGATATTTGAAGATGGGATTTTGGGCTTTTAAGAAATTGTGAAAAGATAATTTTTGTGCTTTTTGACGTTTAAAAAGATCAAGGAAACAGATGAAAATGAGTTGCTGTCGTTGCTATTAGTTAGCAGCCAATATCTTTCAAAGTACATCATTTTATTTAACAAGGAACAACCCTTAAACATCTATTAGAGACAAACCAAACGGATACTAGCAAGACGTATTGGGAAGGGGCGGGATATTGAAATAACTCTGTTAAAAAAGGAGGGAATGTGAAGTTGTTAGCACTAATTATGTTGTGCAAATGTAGGTCAATTAACCTACAATATGCTCTACTGTCATGCACACAAGAGAATATATAGTTTTGTGGTTGTGCTGCAGAGTTTCTCTACTACAAACACAACGGCTGTGAATGAGTTGTGTCCTTGTTTCCATCACGTGTGCTTCAAGGACTTCCTGCTCTTTCTGTCGCTGTGTGACTCCGTTAAAGGAACTCTGATTAAAAACCACTGCTGAGTGAGCGCTTATTGCCCAACTCTATTAAGAGATTCATCACTGCAGGGCTCAGCAGTCCACTCACTTCCTGCTGGGTCATGGATCAGATATGTGGAAGACCAAAAGCACTCCATTTAAGGATCTATTCAAGTTATACAATTGGGAGGATAATGAGGAAAATGTGATAACTCCAGATATATTGGTATTCACTATGAAATTAGATATATAACAGCCTACAACCTTATGTTATTTGCACCGGATTTTAAACACATGAGCACATACTACAGTTTAAAAAAGCAGGAATAAAATCAGGCTCATAAGTCAGACATGTGGAAGACTAAAAGCACTACATTTAAGGATGTATTCCTGAGATATAAGCTATCAAATGTGGAGGATAAGGACAAACAAAATGAATAAATATGACCCTTTTGAGAAAGTTATGCAACTACAGCTGACCAATGTATATTAGCTCTCCAAATATATGGGTATTCACTATGAGATGATATATAACAGCATATTTCAAACACATGAGCACATACTACAGTTTAAAAAAGCAGGAATAAAATTCACACTATGACATTATATAATCAACTACAACCGTATGTCTATGTGTGTGATATAATGTCATATATTCATTATCCTTAGTGTTATAGTCTCTTTTGTATATTTAAATATGGTGTAAATATATAATCGTTTATATTTTTGACCTTCTATTACAACTTATTTCCTCATGTTGTTTATGTTTGCAGCACCATACACCAAAGCCAATTCGTTTCTATGTGTAAACCTGTCACTAAACTGGATTCTGATTCTGATGTTATTGTCAGCAGATTTTAAAATGCAGGCTTTCCTGCCGCATTCACATTCAGCCCTGTGCGTAAAAACCACAACAACATACCTGTTTCCAGACCAGTGTGTGTCAGAGCATGGGTAACTCTGCTGTTGTGCTGCAGCCTCACTGCTTCTCTCTGGGATAAAGACAAATCCAATGCATGTTATGCGGGTAACTTGAAGGAGATCCGGTGCGTTCTTCGAGCTGGTTTAACGGTGCAAACACAACCGAGCCTCGATAATAAGTCTGGGGTAAAAACATGCGTCCATCCGGGTGTTATTGGACCTCCGACATGGGGCTCTGAGCATAGTTAGCTGCTGCTGCTCCGTCACACAGCCTGTATTGCATCGGAACTGAAGTGGGACACCGCAAGGCATCATGGACCTAAAGCTGCAACGCACCGGCCACGCAAACCACGCAGAGGTCCAGTCAGCTGAGTCAGATACAGGATTGTTTTTTCTTTCAAAGGTGATTAAATGGAAACAGATTGAGTTTTTCTTGTATATTTAATCTTGGAGAAATTGCATATTCATACAAAGTTAATTTTGAACAATGTTACCAATTATTATAACAATAGAGATCAAAAACATTAACAAGGCAATCAGAACTAATTGTGTATTTAAGAATTATTTCATCTGAAATATATGTGTTTTTGTTTTTTTATGTATTTAATTTATATAATGTTGTATTACTTTATATGTTTTACTCCTGATGTCAACTTTTTGGGATAAATGTCATATATGTATTAAAAATGTTGGGACAATTTTACCAATAATTAAAAGAGTATAGTAGTAATATTACTTCATATGTCTATTCCTGATGTCAACTTTTTTGTATACACAATGTATGATGCTCATATATGATCTTTAAAAAAAGTATCCTGTCAGCTCAGAGGCAGCCAATTCAATTCAATTAGCTTTGTTGACCTACATTATTGCCAAAGCTTTGTACAATTACGACATAAATATAAATAAATATACACAGTGGTGTAAAGTAACTAAGTACATTTACTCATGTACTGTACCCTCCTGTTGTCTTCGGGTCAAATCCGACCGATTTACTACTTTCATCAATCATAACTTTTTTGTTTTACATTCGATTGCATTAAGGCTTTATGATATCCTTCACAGTAGACCTTTGAACATATCAAATAGCTGATCACCACTTTCATTGAATTTTGGATGATTTAGTCAACTTTGTAACACCCATGGTGTTCCCGGTCACATGACCGCCATAAAGAAAAGGAATTAGTAACCATCCGGATCAGATAAAACACACACACAAACACCCACACACACACACACACACACACACACTCTAGATGTGTCCCCCCCCTTATGTGCCCAATCCCCCCATGTGAATCACACCTGGCACACACAAACACACAAACACACACACACAGAACAATTTGACACATTTCCCGCTCTTATGTGCCCATCCCCCCACATGGATCACACCTGGCACACGCAATACATGTTCAGTGTCTATTCTTTGTATATTTACTGCAGTTTTTCATGTATACCAGTAGTCTGATACAATATTTACAGTTTGAAAGGGTGTTAAATGAAATGTGGTGATGATTAATGGTTTTTGTGTTAATGTAATAGCAGTTAAAACAGGACCGGTCAAATTTGACCACGAACACCAAAGTAAGGGGGAAACGAAGACAATAGGAGGGTTAAGTACAATTTTGAGGGACCATGTTTTGCTTCTTTGTACTTCTACTTTACAGATTTGGATTGATGATGTGAAATATAATCAGCTCTTAAATCAGACTTGAAATAAAATCTGATCCTTTTACAACAAACACTATATGAAAGTCCTGGTTATGCAGATAGACATGCTTCTCTCTTCCACTTTTAAACCAACTCCTAAAGACTCTTCACACACTCCGTCCTCATGTTTCAATGGGAATACACACCACTGTGCAACAAGGTTGGGTTGTCCTCTCTGGCAGGGAGCCGTGACACACACACACACACACACACACACACACACACACACACACACACACACACACACACACACACACACACACACACACACACACACACACACACACACACACACACACACACACACACACACACACACACACACACACACTCTCTTTTCTTTATGAAGCCATTGTTGGATATCTGCCACCTCATATCACCTCATTATTGGACCGGACCTCTGGACCATATTGTACTCTCTCCAGTGATTGGACCACAATTGAACTTCCCAGGGAGCTCGGCAAATCTGTTTTAAATGTACACATAGAATGTACTTTAAAACTCAATAAGGTAGCATTCATTAGTCCGTTTAGATCCTTAATGTATAACCACCTTAGCCTGCAGTTCCCTTTAAACTGTATCATTCATTGAGTTTGCTGTATTTTTCAAGGACCATGGGGATAAGGATACAGGAGTTGTTTGAAGAATCTGGGTTTTTATTTATCAAAAAGTAAAAAATTAAACATTATAAATCGTAATTAATAGGCCTATAAGGGAGGTAAAAAGAAAATAACTTAATTTAACATAGAAGCAACCCGAACAACTGCCACAATAAGGGAAAATACAGAACAGTATATAGTGGATAGGCCAAACCAATAGCAATCAATGGAGACTAAGAAGACACCGACCAAGCCCAAATCCCCCCCGTGAAATGTAAGAAAATGGTTTGGCCCAATCGACTGCTGCCAGTATTTAGGAGTCCTCAGCACCTTCTATATTCTACATATTGTCGACGTCATTTTTAGGAGAGCGTTTTCTCTTAATGATCTTTAGAGATTAAATTATTAAGTTAAATGATGTTCTTCTCAAAGTAAGTATAGTTAAACGTTTATATACCCATTTGAAGTCCTGTTTCTTAGGGTTACAACTCAAAATACACTTAAGTTGTTTCTTTTTTGTATCTCTTTTTGTTTTAAATCTGATGCTTGGCTTTTGCAACTGTCCCTGTAAATATAAAAAACTCTACAATCAAATGAACAAGTCTACCATTTTCTAGTTGCAACCTTAAAGTTAAAATTAACATGACGATATCAAATCTTTGTGCAGTTTATCAGAACATCTTTGCACAGAACTATTATGAATTGGGCCCACAGTACGTCTCTGCTCTCATTATGCAGCCCAGACGTAATTTCATGCACCGAAACGCTCCAAATGCACTTCTGTGATAATGAATTTACCTCATCAGAGCGGCAGCATGTTTCCATTTGACAGATGTGCTTTACTTACTGTCCAAAAAGGTGTGAGATTAAGTCTTTTCCTTTATTTAAATTCCAGTCGACACTCGTGTCTTCATGCCTTACAGCATTAATCATGACAGCCGCCTGAAGTGCTGATCAGGCAGAATCACACATGACCTTCATGCGTTTCAGTAAACTGTAAATATCAGTGCAGATATGATGCAGAAAAAACATATCTTTCTCACAATAGTTGCTGAATCCAAAGTTTAATCGGTTCCTAGATCCTCAATTAAGCCGTCTCATTTCATTTCATTTCAAACCTTTATTTATCCAGGTGTATCCCATTGAGATCATTGATCTCTTTTTCAAGGGAGACCTGCTCAAGTAGGTTCCACATGAAACATAAAAACATAAACAGAGCAACAAAAGGACATCAAACAGCATCATTACAGGGATTACAATTTACATAACTATCCACATGAACAGGTACCAACAGCTTCCGATTGAGTAGCATCCAACCGAGCTTTAAAAACATGTAGTGGCAACAGATTGCTCAGTTTCCATTTCAATTGCAGACTATTCCAAGACAGTGGAGCTGCGCATCTAAATGCTATCTTCCCTAAGACAGTCCTAGCAGTTGGCACATTTAATAAAACCACAGCATGCGATCTCAGGCAGTAGCCACTTACAATTCGCCGTGAGATCAGGGAGCAGATGTAGGATGGAAGTTTCCCTAACATGGCTTTGTATATAAAATCATGCAAAGTCTGTCAGCAAATGTTTTTGCATGAGTCATGAATTTGATAAAAACCCACAATATTGTTTTAATAGCACTCCTTCGCTCCAGTGTCTATATATCCGTTTTGAACTAAACTCATTGAATCCTCAGCATATGGTTCAGTGTTTGTTGTGACAATCAACCCATGTGTGATTGATATTTTCTGGCACGCAGTGGTGACACCGTTTGACAGATGCTTCATGGATTTAAAACCCCATCTTTAAACTTCATGTGCGCTATATGGCTTCTGCTCAGTGTCAAGGTTGTGATTTTATAGCAAAGTGAAGGTTGGTTATTCATCACAGAGAGTTAAAGCATGAGGGATTTGCAGTTATGTCATGTACAGTACATATAGAGCAGGCGTGTCAAACTCAAATACACAGTGGGCCAAAATGTAAAAATGGGTACTAGTCGAGGGCCGGACTGGTTCAATGTTTATAGCAAAACGTATTGAAATGAACTTATTGCACATATTAAACCTGGAACTAACAAAGCTTAAATTATTGCTAATAAAAACAACATTAAACATTAAATAATCAGTTGCATTCATTTCTTATGGCTCTATCTGCAGTCATTTCTTATGATTACATTTTTCCACAGGCCAACAACAGCTTCAAAAAAACTATTTCCCTCAAAGAAAAAACCAAACATGCCCTGTTGTCGTGAGAAAGAAAGTGCAGAAGGAAACATCCATGTAAACTCAGCTTGCTGCTCTGTGATGCTAGTTCAAGCCAGATACTTGGCATCTCATCTTGGGTGCAAGTTCATCAATGTTTGGGCTCAGGCTCTGAGCTGAGGAAACCCTCAGGATGGAGTGAAGGTGTGCGTGCAATATACCGGCGGGCCAGATCTAATAGTAATTAAAAATTATCCTGCGGTCCGAAATTAAATCCACCAAGGGCCTGATTTGGCCCCCGGGCCTTGAGTTTGACACATGTGATGTAGAGCCTTTGAATTAGGAATTTGGCCATATTCTTTTAAGTGGGGTGGTACTTTTCTTTAGTCAGTGTGTAACGTACGTTCAGCTTCTTCCTTTTGGTTGGAGGTTAATAGTTCAAGAAACAAAGTGGTATTAAAACAGCTTTGTTTAAATCACTCAGATTAACAAGTTGTAGCAGAATCGTAGAAATAACGCCAATTTATTTGATTGTTTATGTTTGATCTTTTGTCTGTGTTGTTTGAATTTGTGTCACAAACTTTTCTTTTAACTGCAAACCAAATCTAGATTTCTTGTTTTAGTAAATACCCAGCTACACAAAGTTACATTTCTTTAACAATAGCTGGTGTAACCGAACCCTGTACCTTAATGAATATCAGGTTGCAGTATCATGTCATCAAGTTAAAGGATAATATATTTAAGACACCCAATAACTGTATTTCCCTTTCTCTCCTCAGGCCCTAACCCTAACCCTGTTTTGTTCTTGAAGGTTGAATAAAACTCTCTCTTCACCTCCCTGACAAATTCTTAAAATATATGAATCAAATAGATTCTCCATTAACAGCCACATCACTGTCCCTCTCTCAGACCCCTGCCATTGACCTTCTGCCTTCTTCATGTCCATGTGCAGATTGACATCCAGCCTGTTCTTCACGCGTCTTGCCGTCAACAACAGAATAAAATTGCTCTTTTGATCCAATTTCATATGCTATCTCTGCAGCCGCCACAACCGAACCTCCTTGACCCCGATGAGTCAAACTCGTACTTTCTGAATTTCAAAAAAGGACTCCTTGCTGTCTTTTCTGAGATCTGAGGATTACACTTCACGGTGTCTCTTTCTACCTGACTGCATCTATCAGACTTCATCGCTGGAAGCCCTCTCAGTCCTTGACTCCCACTTGCTTTCCAAGTAGTGAAATGATGCTCTCTCCTTTTCTTTTATGTCTCCGTCTGACAGATTTTTACTTCTTTGGTACCTGACATTTGCATCACCCTGAAGACACATTAGGTTTTATCTGAAAGTAAGGGGGAGAGGAAGCTGGTACTTAAAGCCAGCTGAAGGACTTATGAAAGTCTTCCTCCTATTTTGTCTTTGAGGTCTTTCAAAGTGGTTTGAGTACCAGTATGTTGTGGAGATATTTGAAGCAAGAAAGCCTATCTGGAAAAACTGCAACATGCTGTCATGGTGCTCTTTAAATGACTGACTGCGTTCATGACGACTGAGTTTATCCTCGAAAAAACATTTCTATATAACAAAACTGCATTTTCAGGGATGCAAAGTCTCCATCATTTTAGATAAATCAGTTTCTTTAATTCCTAAAAAGAATTACAGTCACAGTACATCTTGCCTGCTGTTATCACCAAGCAGATGTTGAGGAAAACTCATGGTACAAGATGTCACCCATTGGTTTGTTGTTTTTGAAGCCTCTTGTTTTTGGCATTTTGCTTTTTGTTAGCGCCATCTTGTTTTTTTTGGAGCCAGAAGTGACACAAAAGGATGGAGCTAATACCAACTGAGCACTTTCTTTACTCTAAATGGGACCATAATTAACTAAATAAACATCATGCTGTGTTAAAGAAGTACAACACTAATGGTTGAGACTTTTAACACCCGAGTTAACAAATCAAGTAAAGCATTTTCTTCATAGACTTCTATAAAACCAGACTTTTTTTTTTCATGAGAGAAAGATCAATCCACTTCTACATTGGCTTCACTTTCTCCGGAGGTTGCCGTTTGCCCAAGACAACCTTTCAACTCCGGCTGACGGAGGTACAGACTTTTGATCTGAGGAAACACTTCAGGAAGAGCTTTGTGGCTAAGTGATAAAACTCAATTGTTATTGTGTGACTATACTTATTTGTAGCTTCAATGATTCTTTAATTGTTCTAATGTGTGTACAGGCGGATGAAAAGAGACATTTGGGAAGGACAGCTTTCCAAATTAAGGACAGTTAATGATAATAATAATAATAATAATAATAATAATAATAATAGTAATAGATTTATTTTGTAAGCGCTTTTACAGGTGCTCAAAGTCACTTTACAGAGATAGTGAAAAGAAAAGAACAACAAATAAATATACTTAAAGTCAAATTAAGATCAAGCAACACAACAACAATGGTGACTGTGGCTGCGAGGGAGTGCGGTCGTCTTTCAACCAGAAGGTTGTGGGTTCGATCCCAGCCCATGCATCAACATGTCGATGTACATGTATCCTTGGGCAAGATACTTAACCCTGAGTTGCTCCCGATGGCCAACGGTGTGTGAATGTGTATGAATGTTAGGTCATAGAGTAAGGTACACTGCTCTGTATGAATGGGTGTGAATGGGTGAATGACATGTAGTATGTAAAGCGCTTTGAGGGGTCTTAAAGACTGGATAAAGCGCTATATAAGTACGTTTTTTTGTATTGTATATACCGTCTTAGTACAATGAGGTTTCCAGCAGTTCAAAAATAAGCTCAGCTGAAGGCAATGTCTCCTAACAAGGTTGCTTGTTTACTATCGTACTGTTTGGTTCACAAAAAGAACCCCTTTTTCTTTATTTCATTACACAATTAACTCCAGTTTCTCACTGTTTCCCCGACAGCTGTGTCTCCTGTCGTCGCTGGGACACTGGTGGAGTTTCAGTGAACTCTCTGTACTTATGAGCGTTTGACCCTGACCTGAAACACCAAGCGTACTGTGTCTGACTTTGTGATATTACAGGGTGGTACTTCATTCCAGACATTCCCAAAAGATCAGAGAGGTAAAAGCTCACAGAGTACCAGCACATCATGACAATGCTGCCCCAAAACCTCCACAAAAAACCACTTCATTTTAGACCCCAAAATGTCCTGGAGTGATTAGGTCAGAGGGAAGATATGTGAGTGCTGACAGACACCCGGACAATGGCGTCACTGTTAAGAAAAAAGTTTAAAAAACGTCCTTCTTTTAGCCTTTTTTTTAACTATTACAAGTCCTGTGAATGAGTCCTTTCTTTCTGTGTGTGAACTCTACAAAACATGTTCAGTGGCTATGTGACAACCGCATGCCACTTCACTGCACTCAGCTCCAGTGGCAAATAAACCCATTCTCATGTGTCATGGCACCTGTTACTGTTGGCTATTTTAGTATTTGTATGTATTATGTTCTATGTTGGTCTCCAGGGTCCAGGGGAGATAATCCCTCACACAGAGAGAGGAACTGACACATAAAGTACACTGGAAAGACTGAAACGTTTACTTGAATAAAATGTATTATGTCAACACATATGTATTAGGTTAGTTGAAAGCAATAATATTAAGTTGAGCCTGTAACTTAATATTATTGCTTTCAACTAACCTAATACAGTTAAATGAAATCTGTTGGCATAATACATTTAATTAAAGTCAACCTTTCAGTTTTTTCAGTGTATCTTTTGGCACTTTTGACAGGAAATGATCACGTTGATCGATTAATCCCATGATACTTTTGTCTTTACACTGCTCACCCAATGATTTCCATTAAAGAGAGCGATGCTGTTCTTGTAAGAAATCTGAGTAATGTGGAGAGACAAGAAGGCTATTGTTTAAAGGGTTTAGGGATTTTTTTTCTCTCTGATCGTGCCCAAACCAAGGCTTGAAAACCGAACCAAATAGTTCACAAAGTTTGGGAATTATGAGTGAAATAGAGGAGAATATTACGTTTTGTTCCTCAAAATGCTTGGGTTTTATTCTGAGGGCTGAACCACTTTGAAACGTCGGATGGTTTATGGAGATTAAGGGAACAAAGTAGGGGACAATTCACAGATCAAAACTCAATCTAGTCTCCACTCCTTATTGAGGAGGTTGTGATCATGCAACACCACTGCCCTCTGCAGGAAATATTAACAAAAACTGTATTTTCCTTTTTTAAATGACCTGAAAAAATGAATTTCTTTGTGATTTACTTTATTTTCTGTCTTAAGGGATGCACACATAGTAAGGATCATATAAAATGCACTTCTAGATACAGTACACAACTTTAAAGCTCAACAAGGCCAGAGAAAAAAGCGATTTATTCTATAGGTTGTGATCATGCAACACCACTGCCCTCTGCAGGATATATTAACAACAACAACAATAACTGTATTTTCCTTTTTTTAAATGACCTGAAAAAAGGGATTTCCATTTAAAATGAAGCCAATCAAATCTGAAAAGTAGATATATTCATGTATTTCTTTGTGATTTACTTAGCATTTTCTGTCTTAATAGGGACACACACATAGTAAGGACCATTTAAGATGCACTCATAACTGTATACAACTTTGAAGCTCAACAAGGCCGGAGAAAAAAGCTATTTTCTGTTACGTCATGCTTCATTAAATCCTATGTAGCCTAATTATAGATATATAAGAGTCACTGATACAGAGCTGTAATTGCATGCTGCGTTAATTTCATTTCGAAAATTCAGCCACCGCCTTACTATCCCAGTTGGGATTTGTTTCATTAGACAGAGTGGATCTCTGGGGGAATTTGTGATTTTTTAAATAAAAAGTATCTGAGCAAACCCACCAAAGGCTGTGAGGATGAGATGACTTCCAAATATCACACAAGTCAACCTTTTCTCAAACTGACATGTTCATGTTATTAACTGTACTTAAGCACAAGGGGATATATACAGTATATCATTAGACTTTGCAAAACAGAAATGTATCATTTAAAAAAATTGTAATCTATTAAAGAGGCCCTATTATACTAAGTTTCAGGTGTATATCAGTATGTAGTGTCTCTACTTTAAAGAGTCCTCTCCTGCTGATGTTCAGGTGTATATCAGTATGTAGTGTCTCTACTTTAAAGAGTCCTCTCCTGCTGATGTTCAGGTGTATATCAGTATGTAGTGTCTCTACTTTAAAGAGTCCTCTCCTGCTGATGTTCAGGTGTATATCAGTATGTAGTGTCTCTACTTTAAAGAGTCCTCTCCTGCTGATGTTCAGGTGTATTTCAGTATGTAGTGTCTCTACTTTAAAGAGTCCTCTCCTGCTGATGTTCAGGTGTATATCAGTATGTAGTGTCTCTACTTTAAAGAGTCCTCTCCTGCTGATGTTCAGGTGTATATCAGTATGTAGTGTCTCTACTTTAAAGAGTCCTCTCCTGCTGATGTTCAGGTGTATATCAGTATGTAGTGTCTCTACTTTAAAGAGTCCTCTCCTGCTGATGTTCAGATGTATATCAGTATGTAGTGTCTCTACTTTAAAGGGGACCTATCATGAATATGTGTCCCCGGTGTGTCAGGGAACTCACCAAGTGTCAGAAAACACAACCCTCTCTCTTTTCCTCCATACCCAAATCTCTAAACGGGGCTGCAACGGAGCTGATTATTATTTGAATTTCTCTGACGTCAGAGAAGGGGTGCTCCGCCTATATGGGCAACTCTCCACCTATCAGGGGAATGAGAGACCGCTCGAAAGCGCTGGAGACGCTGTAGTACATATGCCAGGCCTGTAAGTGGCGCTGTAGTCTGCCACAAAAGCGGAAACAGCCCTTGCAAAAACAGGGCTGGAAAAGAGCAAATAGAGCGAAATGAGGCATGGCTAAAATGCATGATCTGTTTGGTATTTTGAAAAAAAAACTTCACAGACATGTTTTATATAGGTATGGCCCTACAATATATTATTCAAATATAGCATGATAGGTCCACTTTAAAGAGTCCTCTCCTGCTGATGTTCAGGTGTATATCAGTATGAAGTGTCTCTACTTTAAAGAGTCCTCTCCTGCTGATGTTCAGGTGTATATCAGTACGTTGTGTCTCTACTTTAAAGAGTCCTCTCCTGCTGATGTTCAGGTGTATATCAGTATGTAGTGTCTCTACTTTAAAGAGTCCTCTCCTGCTGATGTTCAGGTGTATATCAGTATGTAGTGTCTCTACTTTAACCTGTTAAGCACCTAGCCTGTTTTTCATGTTTCAGGCTCGAAAATGACATGCCCAAAACAAATGACTACAACTTAACTTCTAAAAGGGTTATATGAATAATTTCTTTTATCAAAGCAAGGTTACATCTGTGAGTTGGATGTAGAAGTGTCAGAAGCAATATAGATGTTTTTTATTTTAAAGAAAATTCAGACTGTAAACTGTAAATTATAGTGTCCGTCCAAAAATTATTTTACAGATAGTGAAAACTACCCTTGGATGATGGGTTAGTAGACTAAAAGCTTTAGGAATCCAAAGTACAACATATAATAAGTACCCTGTATCAAGATTGATGCAAAACAAGTGACATTTTACCTTTTTAGAGAGGTTTAGCCAAAACCACCCCACCTCTGAGGTGATTTGGGTGAAAATGGGTTTGTTTCCATATCTCTGGCCCCCCTTGCTCGATTTTGATGGTTGACACCTCTTTCTGACCGTTAGAGCCAATAGAATCGAAGGGGGAGGCCCCCACACACACACGTTGTGAAGAGAAAAGGTGGGGGTTGCGCGCATGTAATTTTGCAGCAGAGTGGACCTATCTCTAGCTCTGACATTTGGAAACGAAAAAGCAGTTTTATTGCTTATGGATTATCAGAAATCATTTCAAAGAGGACACAGACACATTGGATTAACCTATGGATTAACTGCAGCATCGTTTTTTTATCGTTTTAATGCCATTGAAGACCAGTTTTGACCAAGGTAAGCCATGTTAGCGTTTCTAGCTACCTAGCTCCACATGTTATGATGTACGCTTTCGTTTATAGCATCGCAAATGTTTATCACTGAGTGTTGAGGTGGGCACCCCCAGATTCTGTGTCTCCAGCTGATGCAAAACGACGGGTTGGCTGTGCATCTAGGATAAGTAATAAGGGAGTTATTGTGAGTTTAGGTGCAGTGATAGGTTACATCTTTTCGCTCGTGGCTAATTCAGAGGCTGAGTGTTAGCATTGTGGGGTTTTTTTGGATTTTTTTTTTAAAAAGATCAGTTAGCTGAGTTTCTTCCCGTTACATGGATATAAAACATTCATAGTTTATTAAATATTAAGATTCCTTAGACGTTGTTTCCTGCAAATGATGCGTTTATCCGCCCGGTACCGGGGGGGCCGTGCGTAACAGGTTAAAGAGGTACTCATTAAACTGAGCGCCCTCAAACCTAACAAGGCCACTGGCCACGACAATATCCCCTCCAAATTCCTCAGAGACACAGCAACCGCCATCTCACCAGTCATAGCTCACATAATTAACCTCTCCATAAAACAGGGAAAAGTACCCAAAGACTTCAAAATTGCAAGAGTAACCCCCCTGCACAAAAAGGGCAGCAAATTGGACCCAGGCAACTACCGCCCTGTTTCTATACTTACCTCCATCTCGAAAGTCATGGAAAAAATAGTATATGAACAGGTCGAAAAGTACCTCGCAGAAAAGAAACTAATCTATGAATTTCAATCTGGCTTTAGAACATCCCACTCCACTGACACATGCCTTCTTTATTTGAACGACCACATCAAACAAGAGGTGGACGAGGGTAAATACTGCGGCATGGTGATGCTGGACCTACAAAAGGCTTTCGACACTGTCAATCACCCCATTCTGATTGACAAGCTAAAAGCAATTGGTTTTGATAAACTATCGGTGAGCTGGATGCAATCCTACCTGGAGGGGAGAGAACAGATGGTGGAGGTAAACGGTACTCTGTCCCCCCCCCTCCCAGTGAGCTGTGGTGTTCCACAAGGAAGCATATTAGGTCCGTTACTGTTCCTAATTTATGCAAATGACATGTCATCAGCATGTGACTGCAACTTGTTCCTGTTCGCGGACGACTCAGCCCTGCTGGTCTCTGACAGGAGCAGATTGCAGGTTGAAAAAACCCTCAGCTCCGAGCTCGGCAGAATCTGCACCTGGCTCGCCGATAATAAATTATCATTACACCTGGGTAAAACAGAGTCCATTCTCTTCGGTTCGAAACATAATCTCAGCAAATCCGACGACTTCTCAGTTGCAGTGGGTGACATTATTGTCACAAGTAAGAAGGAAATTACATACCTAGGATCTATTCTTGAGGCAAACCTCTCCTGTGACAAAATGGCATCCAATGTAATAAAAAAAGTCAATCAAAGAACTAGATTCCTATACCGGATCTCCTCTCTGGTAAACAAAAACACCCTGAAAACTCTGGCAGGAGCACTCATTCAAGGGTACTATGACTATGCTTGCACGTCATGGTACCATAGCACCTCCAAGGCGCTAAAAATAAAACTTCAAACATCGCAAAATAAACTGGTCAGACTACTGCTTGACCTTTCATCTAGAACCCACCTCACCTCTGCCCACTTTGACAACCTAGGATGGCTTAGAGTAGACGACAGAGTACAGCTACTTGCAATGGGCCTGGTCTACAAGATCCACTACACCTCTATGGTACCCATGTACATGTCAAAATTCTTCCCAAAGGTCAAGGAATACCATGATCATAACACCAGAGGGAGCTCCACAAATCATGTAAAACCCAGATTTGGCACAAAAAAAGGGGAATACACGTTTCGCAATTATGCCACATCAAGGTGGAACGCTCTTCCCACAACTGTAAAGGAAAGTAAAACTATACTTACCTTCAAAACCTCTCTTAAAGAGCACCTTCGGGGGAAAGCATTGCAAAACTGGCCCCGGTAATGGTACAAATCTCAACCTGTCGTACAATGGACAGCTTCCCCCCCCCCATCTATGTATATACTCGCATTTTAGACTCTGTTACTAACTGTATATCTGTAGACTTGGTATGTCTTAAATGTCCGGTTAGGATGTATTAGAACGAAATCTAAAATGAAAATTGTAAATAAGCCATCTGTATGTAAAAAACCACCTGTATGTAAATTGTAAATAAGCCATCTGTATGTCAAATATGTCTTATATGTCTTAAATGATATGATGAATTGGAAATGGGGGACCCTGATGTAAACAAGACGAAAGTCTTTCTCTGGTCTGCATCCCCTTAACAATTGTATGTTTTGAGCTGTACTGTACTGTACCCAATATACAAGCTGTTAATAAACTTTTCAATCAATCAATCAATCAAAGAGTCCTCTCCTGCTGATGTTCAGGTGTATATCAGTATGTAGTGTCTCTACTTTAAAGAGTGCTCTCCTGCTGATGTTCAGGTGTATATCAGTATGTAGTGTCTCTACTTTAAAGAGTCCTCTCCTGCTGATGTTCAGGTGTATATCAGTATAAACATTAACACAGCAGCTGCAGCAGAATGAAGACAGTATGAAGTGCTGGATGATCTTTGGTAGAAGCTGAGTCTAAATGCAGGAAGGTCAGGAGCCCCTATCAGCGGCAGATAAGCAGTGAATCTCTGTTTCCTAAAATGGACTCTAACAGCCGAAGGTCGTGAAGCTGCCCTCGTGGTGTCTGCACATCCCGGATAAATGTAGTGTCATCTTCTGTGTCAGCTATCTCCTAATTTGATGCGTGAAGCCTCTGTGTAAGCGTCCGCCTGCTGCGGAGAATTCGGAGCCGGAAAGACTGTGAACACCAAGAGAGGCATCCAGTACTTTGCCAGCATCGCTGCCGTCGGCAAAAGAGACCCCAGCAAGGGCACGCTGGAGGACCAAATCATCCAGGCCAACCCCGCACTGGAGGCTTTCGGCAACGCCAAGACGCTGAGAAACAACAACTCCTCTCGTTTTGGAAAATTCATCCGAATTCACTTTGGGACGAGCGGCAAGTTGTCGTCTGCTGACGTCGAGACGTACCTGCTGGAGAAGTCCCGCTGAACCTTTCAGCTCAAGGCTGAGAGGAACTACCACATCTTCTGTCCAACCAGAAGCCAGAGCTCCTGGACTTGCTGCTGATCACCAACAACCCGTACGATTACGCCTACATCTCCCAAGGAGAGGTAACCGTCACCTCCATCAACGACGCAGAGGAGCTGATGGCCACCGACAGCGCCTTCGACGTGCTTGGCTTTACTGCGGAAGAGAAGATGGGCGTCTACAAGCTAACAGGCGCCATCATGCACTACGGGCGGCGGATAAATCTGCGTACCTGATGGGGCTGAACTCTGCCAACCTCATCAAAGGGCTGTGCCATCCCAGAGTCAAGGTAGGAAACGAATACGTCACCAAAGGCCAAAGTGTGGACCAAGTCTACTACTCCATCGGGGCGGTGGATAAGTCTGTGTACAAGAAGATGTTCAACTGGATGGTGGTGAGAATCAACCACTCCCTGGCCACCAAACAGCCTCGTCAGTACTTTATAGGCGTGCTGGACATCGCTGGGTTTGAGATCTTTGATTTCAATACCTTTGAGCAGCTGTGCATCAACTACACCAACGAGAAGCTGCAACAGTTTTTAAACCATCATATGTTCGTTCTGGAGCAAGAAGAGTACAAGAAAGAAGGGATTGATTGGGAGTTCATAGACTTCGGGATGGACCTACAAGCCTGTATTGACCTCATCGAGAAGCCGTTGGGGATCCTGTCCATTCTGGAGGAGGAATGTATGTTTCCTAAAGCCAGCGACCAGACCTTCAAGTCCAAGCTCTATGACAATCATCTGGGCAAAAACAAGATGTTCGAGAAGCCCAGGGCTGCGAAGAGGAAATCAGAGGCTCACTTTGCCCTGGCTCACTATGCTGGCATGGTGGACTACAACATCTGTAACTGGTTGGTCAAAAACAAAGACCCCCTGAATGAAACTGTGGTCGGTCTTTACCAGAAATTTTCTCTGAAGCTTCTCAGTGTGCTGTTTTCAGCCTTTTCAGGGACGGACAGCAGTGAGAAAGCCAGCGGTAAAGGAGCCAAGAAGAAAGGTTCCTCGTTCCAGACGGTTTCAGCCCTTCACAGGGAAAACCTGAACAAGCTGATGAACAACCTGAAGACCACACATCCCCACTTTGTCCGCTGTTTGATTCCTAACGAGAGTAAAACTCCAGGGACCATGGACAACTGCCTGGTGATGCACCAGCTGCGCTGTAACGGTGTCCTTGAAGGCATCAGGATCTGCAGGAAGGGTTTCCCAAACAGGGTCCTCTACGGAGACTTCAAACAGCGGTACAGGATTCTGAATGCCTCTGCCATCCCTGAAGGCCAGTTCATCGACTGCAAGAAGAGTGCAGAAAAAATGCTGGGATCCCTGGACATCGACCACACCCAGTACAGGTTCGGTCACACCAAGGTCTTCTTTAAAGCTGGTCTGCTGGGCACGCTGGGGGAGATGCGTGATGAGCAGCTCTCCCGAATCATCACCAGGATCCAGGCTAACGCCCGGGCCATCCTCATGAGAGCCCAGTTTGCTGCGCTGGTGGAACGTAGGGACGCTCTGATGGTCATCCAGTGGAATCTCCGCTCGTTCCTGGGTGTGAAGAACTGGCCCTGGATGAAGCTCTTCTTCAAGATCAAACCTCTGCTGAAGAGCGCCGAGTCGGAGAAGGAGATGGCCAACATGAAGGACGATTTTGGTAAGCTGAAAGAAGCTCTGGAGAAATCAGAAGCAAGACGTAAGGAACTAGAGGAGAACATAGTTAGCACTCTCCAAGAGAAGAGCGACCTGAATCAGCAGCTTCAGTCCGAACAGGACACACTGACAGACGCTGAGGAGCGCTGCGAGCATCTGATCAAGAGCAAGATTCAGCAGGAGGCCAAGGTGAAGGAGATGACAGAGAGACTGGAAGACGAGGAGGAGATGAATGCAGATCTCACAGCTAAGAAACGGAAGCTTGAAAATGAATGCTCCGAGGTGGGCGAACAGATCGACAACCTGCAGCGTGTGAAGCAGAAACTGGAGAAGGAGAAGAGCGAGCTGAAGCTGGAGCTGGACGACTTGTCCTCCAACATGGAGAGTGTGGTGAAGAGCAAGTCCAACATCGAGAAGATGTGCCGCACCATGGAGGACAACATGAATGGAATCTCATCGGGCGATCAACGACAAGGGCCAAGCTGCCCTTGAGCAAGGCACCTAACCCCCAACTGCTCACTGGCGCCGGCTAGACTGGCTGCCTCCGCTCTGACCTCTCAACTGCATGTGCATGTGTGCAACTGTGTGTGTATTTGTATATGTATGTGCATGTTCTAAAAAGTGTGTACTGTGTGTACTATATGACCTGTATAAAAACGCATGTACGACAGAGTGGAAACTGAATTTCCCTCTCGGGGGATTAATAAAGGTCCATCTTCTTCTTCTTCACCTGTCTTTCTCTCACCTGTCTGTCTCCACCTGTCTTTCTCTCACCTGTCTGTCTCTCACCTGTCTCTCTCTCACCTGTCTGTCTCCACCTGTCTCTCTCTCACCTGTCTGTCTCTCACCTGTCTCTCTCTCACCTGTCTGTCTCTCACCTGTCTGTCTCTCACCTGTCTCTCTCTCACCTGTCTGTCTCCACCTGTCTTTCTCTCACCTGTCTGTCTCTCACCTGTCTCTCTCTCACCTGTCTGTCTCCACCTGTCTCTCTCTCACCTGTCTGTCTCTCACCTGTCTGTCTCTCACCTGTCTCTCTCTCACCTGTCTGTCTCTCACCTGTCTCAAAATCTGAGCTTAAATATCTGAACATTAAAACATGACGAATGAGAAACTGAAGTTTGGGATTATTAAATCGTAAATAATAAAACATGTGGTATTATAAATAAATATGATATTCCGTCTCATCAGCGCTTCCTGTTTGTTTGTGATGCAGCTTCCTGATCCTGTCAAAAATAAAAGCATCAAAAACAACAACAAACACACGTTTCCATCCACTTCCTGTTTATTCATTCATCAAAGCACATACACATACATGTATGTATATATAAACTCCTGCAGGCGGTGCTGGAAGAAGTACTCACATATTTTACTTGAGTAAAAGTTAAAATACTACAGTGTAAAAATACTCCAAAGTAAAAGTAGAAAAGTATTATCAGTTGTAATGGCTTTGTATATTGCAGGGTAGCTTGTGAATTTACTCCAGGTGGAACTAAAGTCTGATTTAACACTTGATTATATTTCACATCATTCATCCACATCTGCAAAGTAACTAAAGGTATTAAATACATGTAGTGGAGGAAAATTACACCATATACCTCTGAACTGTAGAGGAGTAGAAGTACACAGTAGCATAACATGGAAATACTCAAGTAAAGTACAAGTACCTCTAAATGGTACTTAGTTACAGTACTTTGATCTGGCCTGCAGGGGGCGCTGCAGGAGGAGGAGGAGGCTCCTGCAGGTGCTGCAGTAGGAAGCCGCTGAAGGTGCTGATCCTTGATTGGTCGAACACGCTCTGCCCCTCCCACAGAGTGACATACAGCCGGTCGCCCACCTGCAGTTCCAGAGCCATCCCGTTGGAGGCGCTGCCGTGCGTCCCCCGCGTGTCGTACACCTCAAACATGTACTCATCGTTCTTCATCAGCACTGCGTTCATGGACCCCAAGCTTCCTACGCTGCCCGTGAAGCGCACATAATAAAGGCCCTTCAGGGGGGCCGTGAAGACGCCTGCACACATCCAGAGAGATGAGTCAGCATTATGAGTCCTACACCTTGTCATGAGTCAGCATTATGAGTCCTGACATGACATGAGTCAACACTATGAGTCCTAAACCTGAGTCAGCATTATGAGTCCTAAACATAAAATGAGTCAGCATTATGAGTCCTGACATGAGTCAGCATTATGAGTCCTAAACATGACATGAGTCAGCATTATGAGTCCTGACATGAGTCAGCATTAGGAGTCCTAAACCTGAGTCAGCATTATGAGTCCTACACATGACCTGAGTCAGCATTATGAGTCCTGACATGAGTCAGCATTAGGAGTCCTAAACCTGAGTCAGCATTATGAGTCCTAAACATGACATGAGTCAGCATTATGAGTCCTGACATGAGTCAGCATTATGAGTCCTAAACACGAGTCAGCATTATGAGTCCTAACCCTGACATGAGTCAGCATTATGAGTCCTAAACACGAGTCAGCATTATGAGTCCTAAACCCTGACATGAGTCAGCATTATGAGTCCTAAACCCTGACATGAGTCAGCATTATGAGTCCTAAACCCTGACATGAGTCAGCATTATGAGTCCTAAACACGAGTCAGCATTATGAGTCCTAAACCCTGACATGAGTCAGCATTATGAGTCCTAAACCCTGACATGAGTCAGCATTATGAGTCCTAAACCCTGACATGAGTCAGGATTTCTTTTTTTCTTTTTTTTTTTGGCATTTTGCATCTTTGGCAAATTGTGTAACTTGCTGCAGTTAAATACCATCATACTATGTGCAATATGTGCTATATGTGCAATATATACATTATATACATATGCCATTAATAACTGTGTAATATATACCTGGCTGCTAAATCCTAAGAACTGTTACAGGATTTGTATTTTGGAAAGTATTTTTCTTTTACTTTTATGTTTTATATTATATTTTTATTATATCATAACTTTGTACTTTTTTCTTAACATAGGTAACATTAAGCTGTCTGTGGCTCTTTCCTGCTGTAACGATGCAAATTTCCCCTCTGTGGGACTAATAAAGGTATTCTGATTCTGATAATGACTCATAATCCCTGACATGAGTCAGCATTATGAGTCCTAAACCCTGACATAAACCAGCATTATGAGTCCTAAACATGAGTCAGCATTATGAGTCCTAAACCCTGACATGAGTCAGCATAATGACTCCTAATCCCTGACATGAGTCAGCATTAGGAGTCCTAAACCTGACATGAGTCAGCATTATGAGTCCTAAACATGAGTCAGCAGTATGAGTTAAATCCCAGTACCTATGCTCGGGTCGTACGCGTTACCCAGGTTGGTCGTCACCTTCCTGAACAGCAGCGTGGTGCTGCTGGGGAACGGGCCCTGATGGGTCCACTCAGGACCAGAGACCAGAGACGCAGAGAACGCTACAGGAGAGGGACCTGCAGAGAGACAGAGACAGAGAGACAAACAGACAGAGAGACATACAGAGAGAGAGACAGAGACAAACAGACAGAGAGACAGACAGAGAGAGACAGACAGAGAGACATACAGAGAGAGAGACATACAGAGAGAGAGACAGAGAGACAAACAGACAGAGAGACAAACAGACAGAGAGACATACAGAGAGAGAGACAGAGACAAACAGACAGAGAGACATACAGAGAGAGAGACAGAGACAAACAGACAGAGAGAGACAGACAGAGAGACATACAGAGAGAGACAGAGAGACAAACAGACAGAGAGACAAACAGACAGAGAGACATACAGAGACAAACAGACAGAGAGACAGAGAGACTAGGGACAGAGAGAGACAGACAGAGAGACCAGGGACATCGCACACTTCTTATTAACTATATCAACGTGATATGTGCATCTTTTAGAAAGTGTTCACTTCCAGAAGATAACCCCCAAAGTGGAGAGAAGGAGCCTCAGTTAAAGAGGGAAAGAGGGTCTCCAGAGGGTCCCCGCCTCACCTCGCTCCAGCCTCTCCACCCGGACCACCAGCTGCTGCACCAGGACCCTCAGCTCTTCTTCTGTGGTTATCTCTGGGTTCAGGAGGTCGTCTCCATGGTCCTTAGTGGGGGTCTGAGCCCGGACGGCGGCACAGAGCGCCAACAACACCAGCCAGTTGCTCGCCATGAGGGCTCTCTGAAGTACAGGGTCTGAGTACAGGGTCTGAGTACAGGGTCTGAGTAAAGGGTCTGAGAACAGGGTCTGACTACAGGGTCTGAGTACAGGGTCTGAGAACAGGGTCTGAGAAGGTCTGAGTACAGGGTCTGAGTACAGGGTCTGAGAACAGGGTCTGAGTCCAGGGTCTGACTACAGGGTCTGAGAAATGTCCCGGCTCTGATCTAAGTACTGTCCCAGCTCTGATCTAAGTACTGCCCCCCCTCTGATCTAAGTACTGCCCCCCCTCTGATCTGAGTACTGCCCCCCCTCTGATCTGAGTACACACGTCTACACACTGCTTGGTAAACACCTGTGGACTTTACTGTTTGCACAGAGTTTATTGAAACACATTAAATCAATACTTCAGATCTTTGCTCTCATGGTTTCGGGGTGCTTCAGGTTCTCGGTAAACGCCAAGTCATCGTCAGGACTCTGAAGCTGTTCATGATCCTCAGCTAAAATAACAGAGAGACATTTCCTCCAACAGAAAGAGACTTGGGGTGTTTCTCAATCGCGAGTACGCTTGCTTGGTAGCACATGTCTGCCGAGCATCTTGCTTCAGAAGCGAGTCAAGAATACTTCCTGACATTTGGAAAACAAAGAGTGGAACACGCTAGCAAGTGTGCAGGTGTGCGTCATATGAGAGGCCCCGCCTTACATCTTCCGCCACAGATTTGGGGAAATTGGTCCGTGCGCAAAGCATTGTGGGGATTTTAAGACCGCGGAGTCTACTCATGTGCAGCCTCGATATTTCTCCAAACGGAGTACGCCGGGCTCAGTAGATTTCCAAGTATGCTGGAGATTGGAACAGTACTTCGGCGGCACTCGATGACGTAGTATGCTTGAAATAGTGGCTCTGCAGCAGCTTTACTCGCGATTGAGAAACACCCTTGGTTTATTGAGAACTTCGAAGTGAACACAGGACATGAGGCCTGAAACCCCCCAGCATGCATCACTGTGAGAGCGTGACACTGACACCGTGCACCTGCCTGATCTGCACGTCCAGAGTTGGTCCTCCTATTGGACCGCTACGTACAGAAACCAAAGTGGGACATTTGACACAGCAGCGTTTCACAAAGAAGAAGAAAAAGCCCGAGCACATTAATCTGAGAGAGAAGAGTTATTGTTTTTACAACGTAACTTCCTGATTCTTTGAGAAGAAACCCTCTAAGTGGGTTCAGTGCATTCTTAGGATAAGTGAGAACTGGAGTAACTTCTGACTGACAGCTATCTCACTGGAAACATTAGAAACTGTAAATGTATGCAATCATTTATGGCATTAATATTTAATATCTAATTATTGTCTGTTGAGATTCCTGGAAATGGAAATGACAAAAAAGAGTTTTCATTAAAAGGTTGATTGAAGAACAAACCTGTTATTAGATCAGTGTTTCTGCTCAATCTGAAAGGTCTCTCAGCTTTAGGGCCACTTCACACGTGATTACACGTGATCACACCAAGCCCCCAGGCAGTGCGCCGGACTCAGATGAAAATATTCGTGGTGGCCAAACGGCGGTACTACACCTCCTTTTGGTTGCCAGGCCCGGAAACACTTTTTCCCATTGACTTACATGGGGAAAGAGTGGTCTGTAAATCGTTGGATAATTTTTTTTAAACTAAATAAACGACCCAGTATGAACACTTGGATAGCCCTTATTAAAAACATTCGTTCCTCAAGTTGTAAAAATGTGCTAATAACGTTATTCTGTGATTTATTTCCCTCTGCATTATGAACGCGCATCTAACCCACGGGACCGCGCCGCCCGGCACGTTCATGTTACGTGTTCAGCACTACTGTACATGCGTTTATCTTTACCCATGGATGCACAATAAGAACCGACCCATATCGCCTTACTGCCAGCCCACGGAGCTGTAATAATGGATATATTGCACATGTTTGCTGTAATTCATCATTTGTAAAATATTATACTACATGGGCTGTATGATTAAATCTTGTACCGTAAATGTTGTATTAAATAAAGTTAATATTACCGACGTAGATTAACGTCCCTGTAGCTTCTTGCACTAAGAAGCTTATTGCACTGTATATATATATATATACATATATATACATATATATATATATATATACAGTGCAATAATTCTTTCATGCTAAATGAAGCTCTGTTGCTTGGATATCACTAGATCCTGTTACAGCGTAATATAAAAGTACATAAAGATTGATGTGTAAATTAGCATAATTACTAGCTAACCGCTAGCTGCTAACTGCCGCCTCGTTAATATCAAATCTATCATAATAACAAACCATTACCATGCTGTCATGAACGTGCGGTGCTGTTACGTGTACGCAAATTGACGTGCTTGATGTGAACGAGCATTTTGGGGGGGCATGGTTAAAGTTGCGCATGCGCTATGAGCGCACATACGGGTACTTCTCAGGCATGCCGGGTAATCTGTGACGTTTCGCTCTCTCAAAAGTTGGGCCATTTTATCATCATGCACGAATGATGGGGAGGGACTTCGCCACTCTCCCTCCCCTTCCGGTGGACCTCCATGGGACCTTATTTCGGAAAAATTATGTATTGAAGTCAATGGAGAGAGAAAGATTATCTTTCGATCCCGTTTGAATTGTGCCACGAATTACAAATATGATGTTTGTCAATTTAAAAGATAATTTTGCAAGTCAAAAAAATAAAAATGTGTCGTAAAACTGTGAAGTAACACATTTGTTTGTGTGAAACGCTCAATGAACTACATCTCTAGTCAACAACACACGTCACCAAGATAGCCGTCACTACTGTCTTGTCAACAAAACGATTGACTACCCTCACTATCACCACAATGAAACACGTCCTGAAGAATGTCATGCAAAGCTGCCTGCCTGCCTTCCTTTGATTCTCTCTGAACTGCCTGGGCGTTTTAATGTTTAATGTCAACCATTTGTGCAGATAGCATGAAGTAGAAAAGATCGCTAGCGTTAGCATTTCTCCCCCGGGCTTAAATTGTGTATTATAGAATGACCACACCGGTGACAGTACTCTTCAAAGGGTTCACGAAATATGACTACTACTCTTACTGTTTAACATTTTGGGTTACTTAATGTTACTTCATGTTAAGGCTAATACAAATGACAAGGCTGTAATGCTAACTAACGTGCTAGCTACTAGCTAGGTAGCTAACTTGATCAAGCCACTCCTGGTCCTTTCATCAGACGGGAAGCAAAAGAACGAGCAAGACCCATTGCTGGTATGATAACAACCTGGTACTAAGCACACAGGCATCTTGTTAAAGTTATCTTATCTTAGCCAGCGCCATATAGATAGATTCTATCTATATGGCGTTATCTTATCTTAGCTATCTCTATTTTAGTGGAAGAAAACAATTGTGACATCACTTACGCAACTCTGGGATTTGTAGTCTTTCTAGTTGCGTATTTTTCATAGTCTTATATTTCAACAGTTTTACGACAAACTGTGACTTTTTTGACATGGAAATTATTTTTTAAGATTGACAAACATCATATGTGTAATTCATGGCACAATTCAAACGGGATCGAAAGATACGTTTTCTCTCTCCATTGACTTCAATACATTATTTTTCCGAAATAAGGTCCCATGGACCGGAAGTAGATGGGCGTGACTTCGCCACTCTATACATCCATGGATCACACACACATGATCACACGTGATCACACCAAGCGGCAAACTCTGGGGAAGAGCCGGGACGCCAATACGGAAGTGCCACAAACTGCAGCTCATTGGCCGATCGGCGATGACTGCAGAAAGGAGCAATTTCCATAGACCCCCATGTTAAAATGCCCAATTTCACAGCAGAAAAAAAACGTTTCTAGCCCTGGATGCAATAAATATTATTATGTATATAGTTAGATTCCACCTTCATGATTATGAATCTGTGAGTGAATTGTTTTCTAACATGACCCTTTTATTTATATTAGGTCTTAAAGTTTTTGCATAAATTAGGGCGTGGTCACATTGAGTGACAGCTCTGTCAAGTGACTGCTGCTGTTAGCTTCTTGTCTCTCTGCTAGCTGCTCCGTCCGTGAAGCTACAGGGACTCTGCCTGCTCAGTTCATCCAGGGAACACAACTTGACCCCGGCCGTGTTTGTTTGTTCTTCATGCTTATATATCGGACTATTGTGACTCGCTCTGCAGTTAAAACAGACGGTGCATGAATGCCGTTTTGCGGTAAGTGAAATTCGAGTACTTTATTTATGTGTTTATGATTTCAATCAGCTACGTAATGAATGTTAAGGCTTGGGTTAGCGTGTAAGCGAGTGGTAGCTACATCGGTGCTAACAATGCTAATCTTAGCCTCCAAGTTAACTTAAAACCATAGACTGTATATATAAAGGTTAAAACGAAATAGACAAGTGTTAAGCGTTAAGTGGGATAATACTGTAGAACAAAAGGCTTCTGTTTGAGATTGATAAAATAAGGTCATCCTTGTAACTTAGAGAGATATTTTATTATGTAGGTAGGAACTGTATGCATCACTAAGGTTAATTTAAATTGGCTATGCTTAAGTATGTAGACAAGCTAACGTCGAAGTAGTGTATGTGAAATCAACCTCACAATAAGATGTGTGTATATTACAATTATTAATGTCATATTTCAAGATGATTACTTAGATATTACAATATGGTTGGTTGAGCTGGAGTTCATTATTGAGCTTACACGTTAACATCACAGTCATCTGAAGAACGAACCCAAACCTTGTTGTTTTTATTAATTGCATTACCAAATTGGTATCAAATAAACAGTAAGCATTGGTAACACAGCTTCCAAAGTTACAGTAAAATAAAAAGGACCCTGACTCGGACAATACACAATCCAACATGTTCAACAGAAGATAATAAGTTATATTGTTTGTACACATGGTTCTTTACATATATATCTGTTTGTTTAAAGTGTCCAGGTGATGCAGGCAGGCTGGACCAGAGAGTGAGAGACAGAACTGGACTCCTCACAGCAGTGAACTTCAGCACAGGTACAAATACTCTTTTTTCATACTGTACAAAGATTTAAATAAATGAAGTATTGACTTTAATATACTGATATACATTCCATTAAACAATACTAAATACTAGATCACCTACACATCAGTGAAGTTGAGGGTTTTTTCCATGCAAAGGGTTACATTTAGATGTTAACAAGCAATATGACTGTCAGCTTTCTAATTTAATGTATTGAAGGCAAAGATATTTAACGCATAGTGACAACTGCTATTTATCTCTCAATATTGTCTGTAAAAACGTGGTAAAAGTTATTCTTTCAGTGAGACAACAGAGCAAGCTTGTTTTAATTTCAATATTATTTTGATAATAAAATACATTTCAATGTTGATGAATTTCATACTGTTCATTCATAATCTGATTGTCTTTGTAGCTCACTGTTGAAATAAAAAAAAACATTACAATTACAAAATAATTATATCTACAGCCCCTAAAAACAAACACACCTCTTTCATAAATAACACACTTGTTCTGCAATAATATGCTTTATGTTTCCTGTAATTTTTGTTAGGAAAGGACATGCCTGAAAGACACGATTCAGCATCTCCTCTTTCTCCGAGGGTCAAAAAAAACATCCAATAGGAAAATTAAAAGCTGATGTTATGAGATGTTAAGACCAGTACAGGACATTCACTAAGAAACTACTTTTATTGTGAAAACACAGTCAGCTGATCGAATGCACCTATTTCCACATCTACACTACATCAGCTGATTATTTCTATTTGCCTCACTTTATGAGCTTCACAACATGTACCTTGTACCGCAGAGTTTGCAACGCAAATAAATGGGGCCAATCTTCAGTCGGATGTGAATGTGTAATCTAACATTTTCAGTAAGAATAATGGACAAAAGGAGTGCAAATACAAATTCAATGTATTGAAATGTGAACCAAAAGTTAATCAAACATGTTTTAAATAAAAAGCACATATGGACAGAAGGTGTAAACCTATTAAATGTATAAGTAAACACATTTAGTCAAATAAAGTGACAGACTAGGCCTGATCAGGTGGTATCAGCTATGCATGGGCTCCTCCATCAGGTTTGGTCCTCCTCTAATACCCCATTCACACCAACGGTGTTTCGGGGCCGGTTCGGTGCTGGTGCTTGAAAAGCACCGGGTTTTCCTGTTCACACCGCAGCGGAGCAGCCTCTAAGCTCCGGAATCCGGTTCGTTTCGAGCACCAAAAAGTTGTCCGTGTAGAAGCAAGAACCGCATACGTCACGCTTACGTCGGAGGGGGGCGAGATTAACCTGAGCTAACAGTTAAGGCGAGTACGGCAAATAAAAGTTGTAACAAGCAGTAGTGCTGAGCAAAGTGACTAGAACGCAACCACACACTTGTTAAAAAAAAACACGCTTTATAAAGTCAGGCAACACTAACCAGGCTTCGTGTGATTCTGTTTATTTGTACCTTACTTTGACCATCCGTTCACTGTCATTGATCATTGTGGAGAGCAGGCAGATGTTTTGTTTGTTATTATAGCAGCTATCGGATGGAATCAATACATGGGCTGCACAGGTTGTCATGTCCGACTATCACAAGTAGAATCATAATGAAAAATACGTCGGTAAAAAGTGCCTGGAGAAAACGGCTTAGCAAGTAGTCAGTTTAGCTTCGGTTGCTATGCTAACATCACCCATGTTATACCAGAGAAACTTTCATAACAGCGTTGTGATGCCAAACAGCGTCAATTCAGACTGACACACATTCACTTAAGGGGAACTGGGGATATGTATCAGCTGCTTGTGTGACAGTCAGACAGTGAATACTTTAGAGCCGTGTGAGCTAACCCGGAGCTAACGGGAGAATACTCCCGTGGAAGAGCAGCAGCACTGCAGCGGTCGGTAAATTCCGCTGAAACACATTAATAAACAATGAACCACGGCACTCTGGAGAAAAGTATAAGGTTGGAGAAGTCGTTATTTAATTTAATCTGGCTTCGTATGATTAAAAGCAACGCAGTCCCCGGCCCGTTGTTGTTGTGAGGTGAGCTCCGTTGGGGAGAAAATCAGCGACGTAAACTGTGACGTCATGACGCAGCAGCGGCAGCACCAGTCGGGCTCTGAGCGGTGTGAAAAGAGCCGGAGCTAAACCGAAGTACCGGTTCTGAACCTGAAAAGCTCTAGCACGGAGCTTGAACCGGAGTTGCGTTGGTGTGAAAGGGGTAACAGAGGAAAGACCCTCAGTCCTCTCCGGCCAAACCAACAGACAGGACGTCCATCACACGGAGGTTTCTCTCTGAAGTCTCTGCAGCTCTCTGGACACCACGCTGTCTCAATCCATCCACACTGAATATGAGTGGGGAAAAATGAAAATAATAAATGCTTTAGACAATAAGAAATATAAAGTTGACTGTTGAGTTGCTCAGTTGTTTTAGATTGTGTTAGTTATTCTTGAACCCCGAGAGCAGGAGAGACTGAAAAGAGTCAAGGCAAGCTTATACAAGTTAACAGCATTTAATTACACAAAAGATGCGGTGGTTTACAAAAGGAATGTGCTCATTGGTGGTTTGCTCCTCCCAGCTGTTTTGGTCCCGTCCGTCCGGGTCAGCTGCGGGCAAGGAGAGAGAGGGAGATCCTCCTTGGGTCTCCCGGGTAAGACCTGTAGTCTTCTCCTATTGGCCGGCGTCGACGGGGGCGTGTCCAATGCAAATCCTGTCGGTTTCTGCTGCTAAATTACATCACTCTGATGTCTGTGGTCATCTAAACATTCCCTAATAAACCTCATTCCAGCGTCAATAAATGAGTGTTAAACTCAGGGTGTTTAGTGTACAACATCACGTTATTTCACCTTCAATTCACGGTTTGAAAACGTAGCATTTCGCCACAAGCTAATGCTAACCGGAAATGACGAAATTCACCAGCGGAAAAACCGGAAGTCACATGTGAATCTTCGGTTTTCAGAATAAAACAGATTTAAATGAAATAGTGTATTTCATTCAAATTACGCCACATCAACATTGATTTTAATTTCTAACAATCCCTCCTTTCACACCTTTTAAGGTGTGAACACAATACTGGAATCAATGAGTTCGTCATAAGACTGCTTTTAAACTGACTGTATGTTTTAGACTAAATTATGCCATAAAACATTGATTTTAATTTCTAACAATCCTTCCTTTCACACCTTTTAAGGTGTGAACACAATACTGAAATCAATGAGTTCTTCATCTGAACTTTGCATAGTACATAACTCATATAAAAAAACATACTATCAAAATGGAATGGTTCAAATAACAGTCATCAAAAATACAAAAAATGTAAAGCCCTAGCTAGCATGTTGATGTTTTGTTATTGTTCCTGTTCTCATTTTTGGTTTCTCTCATTTCAGTTTCAGCTTTCCTGCCCTGATTGAACTCCACCTGCTTCCCATCCCTAATTAGCCTCACCTGTGCCTCATTATCATCTCTCCCTCTGTCTACTTAGTCTGCATCCACATTCCCTTCAGTGCCAGTTCGTCTACGTTATTTCCTAGCGTTCCAGCAGTGTTTTCCTTGTGACCGATCTCCCGTGTATCGTACCTTGGCTATAAAGACCTTTTTTGCATCCTAAGCCTCTGTCTCTGAGTCGTGCTATTGAGTCCTCTACTTGTGTTCATTCAGTCGTTACAGTACGAACTGGCCAGAACCATGGACTCAGCCGACTCTGAGACTTTGCGGACCGCTATTCAATCCCAGGGGGCTCGTCTTAACCAGCAAGATGAACAACTTACCGCTGTCTGCCAGGGAGTAAGAGAATTGTGTGAGCGTCATGAGGGTTTCCAGTCCTCCATCGGCAATCAGGTTTGCCAGCTGGCTAATCAGATCCAGCAGCTGGTGACACATCTCGATCCACCACGCTCTGCTCCTTCGCTTCCTGCGTCGGATCCGGCTACAGCTCCCGGTCCTGTTCCTGCCACCGTGCCGACACCGCTGCCTTCGTTTCCTCACCTCTCCAGACCAGAGCGTTTTTCCGGAGACTCGGATAACTGTCGTGCGTTCCTGGTCCAGTGTGGGTTGCACTTCGAGCTGCAAGCATCTTCCTTCCAGTCGGAACGGGCTAAGGTAGCCTACATAATTTCCCACCTCACCGGCAGAGCGGAGGCGTGGGCTACGGCGGAGTGGGCTCGAGATTCGCCAGTCTGTAATTCCCTGAGAGGTTTTACAGAGACTTTAAGTAAAATATTTGATCACACAACTCCGGGCAGGGAGGCAGCGAGAGCTCTAATGGATTTACACCAGAGAGGGAGGCGTGTTTCCGACTACGCCGTGGAGTTCCGCACTTTGGCTGCTGACAGTGGCTGGAATGATTCATCCCTCTTCGACGCTTTTCGCCATGGGCTGTCTGGCCCCATCAAGGACCAGTTGGCTCCTCTAGAGCTTCCCTCTGACCTGGATAGTTTCATTGCTATGGCAATAAGAATTGACACTCGCCTCGTCGAGAGAGAGAGGGAGAAGTCGAGAGCTGTGTTTTCTCCGCCCGGTCAGAGAGGGCAGTCTCAGGCCAGTCCCTTTTTCCCCAAGCAGCGTTTCCAGACAACCGACTCTCCAGCGCCGCCTACTGCCCAGGAGGAACCCATGCAGTTGGGTAGAGCAAAGCTGACTCCTGAGGAGCGCCAGCGCCGCCTACGGGAGGGGAGGTGCATTTACTGCTCACAGAAGGGTCACTTTGTAGCCAGTTGCCCAGTAAAAGACCAGGCTCATCAGTAAGTAGGAGGGTTCTGGTGAGCCGAACTGTTTCTTTTTGTCCTTCTCGTACTCTCACCTCTGCTCAGCTAATTACTCCTACTCAGACTTTGTCTCATGCTGCTCTAATTGACTCCGGAGCAGATGAGAGTTTCATTGATTGGAGATTAGCCAAGAGACTTGGACTTAATTTTGTTCCCCTGTTGAGGCCTCTTGTAGCAAGGGCTCTGGATGGACGTTTATTGTGTCGAGTCACCCACCGTACTCAGCTCCTTCAACTAATCATTGCTAATGGCCACACTGAATCCCTGAGTTTTCATCTTTTTAACTCTCCTTCACACCCTCTTATTTTGGGCTACCCATGGCTGGTAAAACACAATCCCCACATGGACTGGTCCACCGGGAGAGTTTTGGATTGGCATAGGGATTGCTTGGCCACATGTTTTCCTTCTGCCCCTGCTCCAGAGAGACCTCTGCCCTCCACCCATGTGACTGTTGCCCTGACTACTGCTGTGTCTACCCCTCTCCAAGCTGCAGCGGACTCTGATTTTCCGGATCTTAGCAGGGTGCCCACCTGTTACCGGGACCTGAAAGAGGTTTTCAATAAGACTCGTGCTTCCACCCTGCCTCCCCATCGACCCTATGACTGCTCCATTGACTTGTTCCCCGGGACCTCTCCCTCTAAGGGACATCTCTACTCCCTGTCAGGCCCCGAGAGGGAGACTATGAAGAGATACATTGACTCCTCCCTTGCTGCCGGGATAATTCGGCCTTCCTCCTCTCCGGCTGGAGCAGGCTTCTTCTTCGTTGACAAGAAGGATAAGACTCTTCGTCCATGTGTCGACTACAGAGGGCTAAATGACATTACCATAAAGAACAGGTACCCCCTTCCTCTTATCTCTTCAGCATTTGAACTATTACAGGATGCAAAGATCTTTTCTAAACTTGATCTTCGTAATGCTTATCATTTGGTTAGGATAAGGGAGGGGGATGAATGGAAGACTGCTTTCAACACCCCTAGTGGCCATTACGAATACCTCGTAATGCCATTTGGGTTAACCAATGCTCCAGCTGTTTTCCAGGCTCTGGTTAATGATGTTCTCCGTGACATGCTCAACCAGTTTGTTTTTGTCTACCTCGACGACATTCTCATCTTTTCTCCGGATAAGACGACCCACATTCAACATGTCCGCCAGGTGTTGCAGCGTCTCTTGGATAATCTACTCTTTGTGAAGGCAGAGAAGTGTGAGTTCCACGTCTCCACCGTCTCTTTCCTGGGATTTGTCATTTCGGAGAACAGCATTCAGATGGACCCATCTAAGGTCAGTGCAGTCACGGAGTGGCCTACACCTTCCAATCAGAAACTTTTGCAACGATTTTTGGGCTTTGCCAATTTCTACAGACGTTTCATCAGAAACTATAGTTCTGTGGCTGCTCCACTGCATGCTTTAACCTCCCCCAAGGTGAAGTTCCAGTGGTCCCCCCTAGCTGAACAGACTTTCCGGAGGCTTAAGAGGAGCTTCACTTCGGCCCCTATTCTCACGCTTCCTGACCCACTTCAGCAGTTTGTGGTTGAGGTTGACGCTTCTGATGTGGGCGTTGGGGCAGTCATCTCTCAAAGGTCGAAGAGAGACAACAAGCTCCACCCCTGTGCTTTCCTGTCTCGGAAACTCTCCCCAGCCGAGAGAAACTATGATGTGGGTAACAGGGAGCTGTTGGCCATTAAGGTGGCTTTGGAGGAGTGGCGCCATTGGCTGGAGGGAGCCGAGCACCCTTTCCTAGTCTGGACCGATCATAAGAACCTTCAGTACATCAGGTCTGCAAAGCGCCTCAACTCCAGACAAGCCAGATGGGCCCTATTCTTTACCCGATTCAACTTCACTCTGTCATACCGTCCCGGTTCTAAGAACGCTAAAGCTGATGCCCTATCCCGCCTGTTTGATTCCGATCCAGCTCCTCGCACCCCCTCGCTAATCATTCCTCCCTCTTGTGTAGTGGGGGCAGTCACATGGGACATTGAGGAGAGGGTCAGGCAGGCGAGTGCTAATGTTTTGGTTCCCGACGGTTGCCCACGGAACCGGTTGTTTGTTCCTGACCCCCTTCTCTCCCAGGTCATCCACTGGGCACATACTTCCCTCCTCTCCTGCCATCCTGGCGTTCGCCGCACCATGTTCTTCATTAAGCAGCGGTTCTGGTGGTCCTCCATGGAGAAGTCGGTCAAGGAGTACGTGGCAGCCTGTTCAGTCTGTGCCCGGAACAAGACTTCCCGCCAGCGCCCTTCTGGTCTCCTACGCCCGCTTCCAGTGCCACATCGCCCCTGGTCTGACATCTCGTTGGACTTTGTCACAGGGTTGCCACCGTCCCAAGGTAACACCACTATTTTGACAATTGTGGATAGATTTTCGAAGATGGTTCATTTTGTCCCGCTGCCTAAGTTGCCATCTGCCAGAGAGACAGCAGAGGCAGTGTTGTTCCATGTTTTCCGTCTCCATGGTTTCCCTAGGGATGTTGTGTCAGACCGGGGTCCACAGTTTACCTCACAGTTTTGGAAGGCTTTCTGCTCGCTCATCGGTGCCACAGTCAGCCTCTCTTCTGGATATCATCCGCAGTCTAACGGCCAGACGGAGCGGCTGAATCAGGAGCTTGAGACCTGTCTACGCTGCCTGGTGTCTCAGAACCCTGCCACGTGGAGCACGCATCTTATTTGGGTGGAGTACGCACACAACACTTTGCCTAGTTCTGCTACTGGTCTCTCACCTTTTCAGTGTGCCTATGGATACCAGCCGCCGCTGTTCCCCGACCTGGAGAGGGAGGTCAGTGTTCCATCTGCCCATGCCCTCATTCGCCGATGTCATCGCACCTGGAGCCGGGCCCGCCAGGTGTTACTACGGAGTTCAGCCCGTTATAAGAGGATGGCCGATCGCCGACGTATCTCTGCTCCTGCCTACCAACCTGGACAAAGTGTGTGGCTCTCTACTCGAGACCTGCCCCTTCGAGTGGAGTCTCGCAAACTGGCTCCTCGTTTTGTGGGTCCCTTCCCAGTATCCAAGGTCATCAATCCTGTGGCAGTGCGGCTTCGACTACCTCGATCCTTGAGGGCCTATCCTACATTTCATGTGTCACGCATCAAACCGGTTAAAGTGAGTCCACTGGTTCCCACCTCCAGACCCCCTCCACCCCCCCGGTTTATTGATGGTGGACCTGTGTATACAGTGAAACGCCTATTGGCAGTTCGACCTAGAGGCCGGGGACGTCAGTACCTGGTTGACTGGGAGGGCTACGGTCTTGAGGAGAGGTCATGGGTCTCCACCAGTAATATTAGTAAGGACCTCATCCAAGACTTTCAACGCCAACATCCTGGACTACCTGGGACGTCAGGTGCCGTCCCTAGAGGGGGGGGTACTGTAAAGCCCTAGCTAGCATGTTGATGTTTTGTTATTGTTCCTGTTCTCATTTTTGGTTTCTCTCATTTCAGTTTCAGCTTTCCTGCCCTGATTGAACTCCACCTGCTTCCCATCCCTAATTAGCCTCACCTGTGCCTCATTATCATCTCTCCCTCTGTCTACTTAGTCTGCATCCACATTCCCTTCAGTGCCAGTTCGTCTACGTTATTTCCTAGCGTTCCAGCAGTGTTTTCCTTGTGACCGATCTCCCGTGTATCGTACCTTGGCTATAAAGACCTTTTTTGCATCCTAAGCCTCTGTCTCTGAGTCGTGCTATTGAGTCCTCTACTTGTGTTCATTCAGTCGTTACAAAAAATACTTCGGTTGGTCTTCAACATAAGTTTTCCTTTGTGCTTAAACTTCTAGTTTTAACATTCAATATCACTTTTCAAAATAGCAGCAATTAGCTTGGTTTTTAACACAATCCGCCAAAAAAACCGAGAGAAGAAGAAGAAGAGGAAGAAGCCGACTCCGAGATGTCCGACTTCAGGCGAGCTTTTTGAGACCTCCCCCGGCTGCGATTGGCTACTCGTCTACTTTCGAGGCGAGCCGCAGCTCGTCTCAAACAAGCCTAGTATGTTATCCTATGTTGACACGTTCCTGAAATAATTAACTGGCAAGGGTCAACTTAATGACGAAATCGCGGCCCATTCAAAAGTCTACGAACACAGACTGCGGCGGTTGCCATGTAATATGCTGCCAATCTTCCTGCATGAGGTGGAAAAGAGCTTTTTTAAGTGTTTAAAGGGCCCATGTCATGCTTTTCCGGTTATTACCCGTCCCCTTGTGTGTTATGAAGGTTTTTATGCATGTAAACGGTGTGCAGAGTCAAAACCCTCAAAGTACACCCTGTAGCGAGTAAAACTCTAACACAGAAAATACCTCCCCAAAACGCATGATGTCATGCCGTACCCGGAACGAAATGGACCAATCCGGAAGAGCTATGGCCGCACCCTCTGCCAGCCTAACATTTACAGTTGGAAGCTCTGGTTCAGTTCACAATCGATCCAGTCATGCCAATGCCAAGGACCTGTTTCCTGAAATGTGAGGAGAAATCTGAGCTGTTTGTCCTACCGACGGAAGAACCACGACGAAGTTGAGATTTCTGTTTAACACTGTTCCTTCAGAGGTTCAAAGAACGTTACTGTGCGCGCGGCATTTCACAGACGAAAGCTTCCAAAACATTGCCCAGTTTGAGGCCGGATATGCACAGCATTTGAAACTGAAGCACGATGCTATTCCTAGTTTGTTTGGACCGTTTGGAGCAGGGGAAGATTCTGGTACACAACCTGTAAGTTTGCATTGTTATTTGTGTATTTATCAAACAAGGTATCTACCACGACTGTTTAAATGTGTAAACGTGTGTCGGACTGCTAGCGTTTCCATATATCAACTCTAATATCAGCAGATGGCCTTACATACATGTATCTCATAGCAGGAGAATGTCTGCATTCACACACGAAATACTCATAGACTCCAGGTGATTTACCCTACGGTCAGTCGTGAAACGTAATTACATTATAGCTGGCGTTCCTAGCGTGTATGCTACCGAGCTAAACAACGGAGCTATCTACCACGACTGTTTAAATGTGTAAACGTGTGTCGGACTGCTAAGTAAGTAAGTAAGTAAAACTTTATTTATATTGCACCCTTCTCAACACGAATGTACAAAGTGCTTTACAGTACAGTACAGTACACAATTCACAGTACAACTAAAATGTAGAATAAAAGGCATAAAAAGGCATAAAACAACAGCAGGTAATACATAGCATAAAACATACGATAAAACACCAATAAAAGACAGCTACTAACTCACCTCCTCCGACGCCCCAAAGGCCTGACGGAAGGGGTGGGTCTTTAACTGCCCCTTAAAAATCTCTACTGAGGCAGAGGCTCTTAGTGTCTGGGGGAGTTTGTTCTAAAGCCTTGGGGCCACCACCTCAAAGGCACGGTCCCCCTTAGTTTTTAGCCTGGTTCGGGGCACCCTTATGGCGCATTTCCACTACACGGCCTCGCTCTGCCTCGCTCGGTATGGCTAGGCCTCGTTAGGACTGGCTCACTTTATGGCGCATTTCCATTACAGTTTAGGAACTGGGGTAGTATCTATAGTAATGCAGTGTAGGCGGAGCCGTGACGTCATCTTCAATGAGAACCCCAGAAAAACAACACAGCCGTTAGCTGTTAGCACTCAGAGCTCACAGCTCCTCATATATGTTCACAAACTAGACAAAAGTTAAACAAGTACAAACCACAGACTGTCTGTGTCATGGCGAATACAGTCGCTGCTTTATTTATGTCTGTATAGGCCGTTGTTGTGAGTGTGGACGGTCGGAGCATATACTGCGTTAGCTTAGCCCATCTCCATTTAGAAAACACGCATTTTAAAAGGTTTTTCGCCTGCCGTCTGTCTGCAGACTTGTCAAAGCATTAATTCATGGTTTTTACTAACCGGTATCAGTATGTTGTTACTTCGGCATCATTTTGAAACGTGTATTACAATTAAATCACGGTCAAATATGTCCATCTTGTTGTAGTTGTAGCCCCCTTGCCAGCGATTCTCTCTCTAGTTTAGCATACTCAGCCCGACTCAGCCTCGTTGTCTCTGGCCCTAGACCCATGATTTTATGAGGCCAGAAAAACTGTGAATTAGGACCCGCCGGCCGGTACTAGGCCAAGTGGAAACGCAACCAAAAACGGGCCGCTGACGTCACAGCCCTCTTAAACCGTGCTCCGCGCTGTAGTGGAAACGCGCCATTAGAAGGCCTTGCTCAGAGGACCTCAGGGCCTGGGTTGTGCTGTGAGGGAGGATCAGGTCATTGATGTAGGCTGGGGCTTGGCCATTGACAGCTCTATATGTGAAAACCAATACCTTGAATTGGGTTCTGAGATGGACAGGGAGCCAGTGCAGGGCAGAAAGAATCGGGGTTATGTGGCATGTTTTTTTGCAAATCTGGCTGCAGCATTTTGGACCTCTTGTAACCGGTTTATTGATGTTTTGTTGAGGCAGGAGAACAGAGCATTACAGTAATCAAGCCGGGATGAAATAAAGGCATGAATAGCCATCTCCATTTCTGCGTTGGATAGAACCCCCCTGAGCTTGGCAATGTTTCTGAGATGGAAAAAACAGGTACGGGTCAGAAGTTTGATGTGTTTGTCTAGTAGCATAGACTGATCGAAAGTTACACCAAGGTTTTTTATGTTTGCCCTTATGTTACCACTGAATGAACCCAGGTGGCTTGCTACCTTCGAGGCGATGTTATCAGCCCTAAGATCAAGACTTCCGTTTTTGATGCATTGAGCTGTAGGAAGTTGCTTGACATCCAATCCTCAATTGCAGACAGACATGTGATGAGGGTCTTTACATTTTCCATTTTGACGGGTTTGAAAGAGAAATATATTTGGATATCATCTGCATAACAGTGATATGAGACACCCTTGAATTGGCTAATTAAGCGGCCCAATGGGAGCATGTACAGGGCAAAAAGAAGGGGGGCTAAAACAGAACCCTGGAGCAGGCCGCAGGATAGGGGAGTGCTATGTGATGAGAACGGGCCCACCGCCACGGAGAAACTTCTCCCACTTAGGTACGAGGCAAACCACTGGAGGGCAGACCCTGAGATGCCTACCCACTCCCTGAGTCTATCTAGCATGATGGCGTGGTCCACTGTGTCAAACGCTGCACTCAGGTCCAACAACACCAGAACCACGGAATCACCTGCATCCGATGCCATCATGATGTCATTGGAGACCCTGAGGAGAGCTGATTCTGTGGAGTGGTGTTTTCTGAAACCTGATTGGAATTTGTCATTTTATTATCATTCAGAAATGTATTGAGTTGATTAGCAACAACCTTTTCTAAAACTTTTGACACAAATGGGAGCTTTGAGATGGGCCTGTAATTATTCGGGAGGGAGGGATCTAGATTGGGTTTTTTGAGAAGGGGCTGAACAACCGCCTGCTTAAAGAATGATGGGACGGAGCCAGAGACAATGGAGATGTTTATAATGTGGAGCAGGGGTGGAGCGACACACGAAAAAACTTCTTTTAGCATGGAAGTTGGTAAAGCATCCAGAGGGCTTGAGGAAGATTTCATAGCGCTCACTACAGCGGTCAGGTCGGCTATGGTGATGCAGGAGAAATTACTCAGCGTGGCCTGCCTAACTGGACAGATAGGGAGGGGGGAGTGGGAGGGGGTGATGCTCGACCTCACATCAGCTACCTTGTTTATAAAAAAGGTGAGAAAACGGTCGCTGTCGTCGTTTGAATAAATAGGAACTGAGGGGGTGGACGGGCTAAGCCATTGACACAGTGCTAACTGTGCTAACTAAGTTGCTAGCGTTTCCATATATCAACTCTAATATCAGCAGATGGCCTTACATACATGTATCTCATAGCAGGAGAATGTCTGCATTCACACACGAAATACTCATAGACAGTATACTCCGGGTGATTTACCGTACGGTCAGTACATTATAGTTGGCGTTCCTGGCGTGTATGCTACCAAGCTACCGTTCATAGCGTGTATGCTACATAGCTAAACCACTAGGCTACCTAGAGCTAGACATGCTAGGGAAAACATTGTTTTCATGCCAGCTACAATGAATGACCGAACGTAGCAGACTACCCGTATAAGATTGCAATTGTAAACATGTTCTTGCTAGCCTAGACCAGCGCCATATAGAGAGATCTATCTATATGGCGCTGGCCTAGACTAGCTGTTCATAGTAGATTGGCATATTACACTGAACAACTAGCAAACGTAGGTTAGCATATTAGCTGGTGTTGGAGCAGAACACCTACTGTGGTGGTTGATAGCCACCCCCTCTGCTACGCGCCGTTCGTTGGATGAGGCTGAATCTCTATTAAATAAAGAAAGGAATTGAAAACACCGGAATCAAAAGTTATAACAATTATCTGAGTTTACTCTGGTAGGAAACCAAACACATATACAAGTTATACAGAGTACTCCGGACTTCAGGCTTGTGATGCGGTTTTACAGGTAGACAGACCAGCTTTCAGAAAACGAGAAGTATGGACTCCAGGTTTGTGATGCGGTTTACCGTCTCTAGCACCAGCTTTCAGCAAACCAGAAGTATGGACTCCAGGTTTGTGATGCGGTTTACCGTCTCTAGCACCAGCTTTCAGCAAACCAGAAGCATTTTTCATACAAAAACAACAGTATTCATAATCATATTTTGGGGCGGAGATGTGTTCACTTTTCCCTTCCCCTTTTACTCCAAAGCGAATGAGAGAGTCCGTGAGGAGGAGCTGTGTGAGCTGCTCACATCCCCCAGGTGTTTTTACTGGTTGGATTCACTTCTGGTCGGGTTCAATACAGCGAATCAGAGTTCTGACCAGAACGTGAGATTCTAAAGTTTCACAAGGTCAAAGTCAATCTTATCTCTGCCCCGATATCCACTCCCTTACTTTCCCATAGCATCTTTCACATGTCAAAGTCAATCTTATCTCTGCCCCGATATTCACTCCCTTACTTTCCAATGGGAGTTTTTCACATAAACTATTCTTTCTCATACAATTAAACCTTTGTGCACAAATATAATGATGTCCATAAGGACCTTGAAAAAGAACATGTGTGTGCGCTGGTGAAAAGGAGGTGTGTGTGAAACAGGATCTCTGGGTCAGTGAGTTGTAAGTGAGAATATCATTTCTATATATGTGATTACTTAAAACAGTTCAAACAATACATGTTCACTAAAATACAATTCAAAATAATACATGTTCACTTCAATACAGTGTAGAATCATATCTTTTTACTTCACAGGCAAGCTAACTGTGTTGATTAGATAGATAGATTAGATAGATACACACTCCTACCACAACTACTACTAACGAATCTAAAACAACTAAGTTTCTCTAATATTTTGTGATTTGCATTTGATTTCGTCCAGCCAGATCAGGAAACTCCTGGCGTATCTGACGGACAACACACACACGGGATGACCCACTCTGATGCCTCGTCCTAAAAAGCCCCGGCAGCTGCTTACAAAGCTGCAATAGGCAAGATGCCGAAAACGCCCATAAGGGGAGGAATGGATGATATACAGTGTAAATGTGTATATTTACGCATGTTCATTTTGTACATTTCTAAAAATAAAGTTTGATGGAAATACTTAGTAGGCCTATCCTTTCTTCCCTGAATTATTTGCTCCTATAACATATCATTCATATATAGCAAACCATGATTTGATTTCTAATCAAACAGTAGTAGTTTATTACAGGTAAAAATAACTTACACTTCTATAACAACAGTTGTAGGTACAGTTCGGTTAGTTAGCGTATAAAATATACGGCTGCACCGAGGCCATTATAAGACTGTTGTTCCGCTGAGAGCGAGCCGAAAAAAGCAGTTAGACATGGGCGGAGCCTCTCTGGTGGTTGACTAATCAGAACAGAGTGACCAATCGGAGCACACTAGGCTCACAGGGAGGGGGGGGCAAGAGCTCCAACGAGCCGTTTAGTGGAGAGAGTGAATACTGCTGAATACACATACTTTACAGAGATGCTATATGCGAAACCAATGTGAGTTTGGAAAATTGCACAGTATAAATCTATTTTAGTATACCTCAACAATGGAATTATGATCAGTGGAAATGGCCATGACATGGGCCCTTTAATGGAACAGACCCATGAAGATGAAACCTTTAGACAGTTCACGCACTTGTAAATATGTGGCTAATTATTTGTACAGACAGTTCACTGATTTGTAATGTAATTTTCTTTTTACAGATAGTTGTGGCAAACTTTTTTTTTTATTGTATCGCACACTATTGACTATTTTTATCGTATTGTATTTTTGTATTGTCTGTACACTGTACAGTTCTTTGGATAATAATAAATGAACCACTTTTTACCGCTACTGCAAAATGCAAAACTTTATTTCGTACCTTCATACTACAGCCATTAGAGAATGAGGATACAATTAGCTATACTACACTAAAAGTCAGAAGATACATCATGATATGTACATGATGATACATCATTTGCCTGTCAGTGTTATTTATATATATCTTTGATTATAATTACTGATGCATGGAATGTGGTAGCAGCAGTACTTTAAGGTTGCCAGCCACAATGCTGAATCTGAATCTTCAAAGTTACCAAAGTTATCAAATAAATGTAGCGCAGTATAAAGTAGCCTACACCATTTGCCTGAATGGGAGTGGAGCAGTACAGTAAATGTACTTTGTTACTGTCTACCACTGTTCATTGTTCATTTACCTATTGTGAGCATCACATGGAAATGTACATTTGCAAGACTGTTTCTGCCCCCTCTATTCACATGTAACCTTTCATACATGATGGTTTCTTCATTCTCGAACTGTTGTGGAGCAGAAGTATACAGTTGCAGGATTAGTCTCAAGTACCTCAAGATTGTCCTTAAGTACAGTGCCTAAGTAAATGAGCTACTGTCTACCACTGTTCATTGTTCATTTACCTATTGTGAGCATCACATGGAAATGTACATTTTGCAAGAAGTGGCCATTATTCAGATGGGTGTTCCTGATGTTCAGGTGTATATCAGTATGTAGTGTCTCTACTTTAAAGAGTCCTCTCCTGCTGATGTTCAGGTGTATATCAGTATGTAGTGTCTCTACTTTAAAGAGTCCTCTCCTGCTGATGTTCAGGTGTGTATCAGTATGTAGTGTCTCTACTTTAAAGAGTCCTCTCCTGCTGATGTTCAGGTGTATATCAGTATGTAGTGTCTCTACTTTAAAGAGTCCTCTCCTGCTGATGTTCAGGTGTATATCAGTATGTAGTGTCTCTACTTTAAAGAGTCCTCTCCTGCTGATGTTCAGGTGTGTATCAGTATGTAGTGTCTCTACTTTAAAGAGTCCTCTCCTGCTGATGTTCAGGTGTATATCAGTATGTAGTGTCTCTACTTTAAAGAGTCCTCTCCTGCTGATGTTCAGGTGTATATCAGTATGTAGTGTCTCTACTTTAAAGAGTCCTCTCCTGCTGATGTTCAGGTGTGTATCAGTATGTAGTGTCTCTACTTTAAAGAGTCCTCTCCTGCTGATGTTCAGGTGTATATCAGTATGTAGTGTCTCTACTTTAAAGAGTCCTCTCCTGCTGATGTTCAGGTGTATATCAGTATGTAGTGTCTCTACTTTAAAGAGTCCTCTCCTGCTGATGTTCAGGTGTATATCAGTATGTAGTGTCTCTACTTTAAAGAGTCCTCTCCTGCTGATGTTCAGGTGTATATCAGTATGTAGTGTCTCTACTTTAAAGAGTCCTCTCCTGCTGATGTTCAGGTGTATATCAGTATGTAGTGTCTCTACTTTAAAGAGTCCTCTCCTGCTGATGTTCAGGTGTATATCAGTATGTAGTGTCTCTACTTTAAAGAGTCCTCTCCTGCTGATGTTCAGGTGTATATCAGTATGTAGTGTCTCTACTGGGACATGTCCCCATGCTTTAATGTTCAAAAAGCTCTTTATTTTTCTCATACTGCCTGTGCTGCAGCACCTCTTTTCACCCTCTGTCTGAAACCAGAGCCCAGTCTGCTCTGATTGGTTAGCTGGCCGGCTCTGTTGTGATTGGTCAACCGCTTGGTGATGTCCCGCCCCTTAGCCTATCACGTACAATGTGTTGGAACGCTAGCCAATAGAAGGCTAGTGTTACAAAGTGATGTCACTATGTCATGGAAGTAAACAAAGGAGAAAAACTCCATCTGGAGGGATTTTAGTCTTTGGATACCATTGACATTTACAGAAACACTACAGGAAAGGGAACACATCAAAAAGCAAAATAGGGCCTCTTTAACAATGTTTACCAGACAATATGTTGAACTACATGTTTGATTCATAGCAGTTTATTCATTCAAAGAACCAACTCAAGTCAGACAGCATGAAATCAGCTTGTTGTTTTTGTTGTGCATTACATTGGGAAACGACTCTATCTAAAAATACATTCTATATACATTTATACAACAGTTCAGTGTGATTATCTCAACATTTTCTTTGTGGTTCTTTGTCTGATTACATCACGCCTAAAGTCCTGAAATAAACAAAACACACAAATCAGTATTGTCGACTCTTTAGCTGCCACTACATTAAACAACACAAACATAGAGAAACACTTTACACTTCATTCAATATCTTTTTTTCTGACCGTGAAAGTGTCCGACAAACAGAACTATGTCCCGTCCTGTTATACATCCAATAGAGCATGTTGTTTGTCCATCAGCTAACTTCAAATAACAAAAACACTAACAAAAACTATTAAATGTACAGTTTTAAATCCGTTTCATGGGATCTTTAGAGTAAATAAAGACATGGGGCAGTCCATTATATCAGTAGCAGTGCATTTAGTGTTATTTATAGGGATCAGACGAGGCAGGAGTTTTATATTTCTTGGAGTTCACAGCCTTTGTTGTTCTTGAATTGATGAAATCTGATTTCCTGTAGCCACACTGTGAAAACAAAGGGTTGATTATTGACACTATGGCCCAATCCCAAACCACGCCCTACACACTACCCCTACACACTACCCCTACACACTACCCCTCCGTTTGCGTGTTCGCGTGGAGGGTCCGCCACATTAAGTGCTGTTCCAAACCAACGAGTGTGGAGCAGTGTCGAGGGGGAGTGGGCTATCAAGCCATCAAACAGCGAGGGTGTTTCTCAATGTCGAGGAAAGCTGCTCCAGAGCCACTATTTCAAGCACACTACGTCATCGAGTGCCGCCGAAAGACTGTTCCAATGTCCAGCATACTTCAGCGTAATTCTACCGAGGCCGGCGTACTTTGTAGCGAGAAATTTCGAGGCTGCACATGTGTAGACTCCGCGGTCTTAAAATCCCCACAATGCTTTGCGCACGGACCAATTTCCAAATCTTTGGCGGAAATCGCGCTCCATTTAAGGCGGGACATCGCATATGACGCACACCTGCACACCTGTTAGTCTGTTCCACCATTCTTCGTTTTCCGAGGCTAGGAAGGATTCTTGCTTCACTTCTGAAGCAAGTGACTCGGAAGACATGTGCTACCAAGCAAGCGTCCTCAACATTGAGAAACACCCCGAGTCTGCATCGGTGCTGACTGGAGACCGGTCTCTACCTGACCGGTCTCAACGCGGTGTGTGTCCGTCAGGAAACACGCTGTTTACAAACAGTTCCAGCAAACATCCACTGATAAACTGCGATGTTAACAACCTCATGATAACCTCATCTTTGTTTAATTTAGGATCATACCTGTGTTTAGTCTAGAAAAAGGTAAATGTGTGCATTTTATTATAAAGTTGTGTATATTTACAGATTGTTGCAAAAACTAAGAAGCTTATAAACATCAGGTTTAAAACTAAAAGAGCTTTACAAAAAACACAATTAAAGATGTTTGGAGTTTTATTTTAGTTATTGATTTTAATTTGTTGTCTAAGAGATGCTGATTTGAAACCGTTGTTACATACAGTTACGGCATTTCCTGTTTCTGCCGGAGAGAGGGGGAGTTTGTCCCAAAGCTTGCCGCTGTATTTCCTCCCTCCATCTGACAGGAGTGTGTAGGGGTAGGGTGTAGGGCGTGGTTTGGGATTGGGCCGAAGTCTATAAACGGTCACTGCACAGGCTCTTAAAGCCAATTTGAATGTGTTTAACTTTAGTGCCCTCTAGTGGTTATAAGAAGAAGAAGACAGTGGGATAAGAACAGGCCTGAATTACTGATAACAGACTCTTATAAAGCACATTACAGACTGTAGTTGATACATAAAAAGCAAATATACTTTAGGACACTACTCACAAAATATCAACGTTCAAAGTTAAGTTATTTTATACAGAAAAGACTGACAACTAATTGCTTTATCTAAATCAAGCAAAAACCAAAAGTGTTTATTAAAAGCTTCTAATTTGAGCCTCACAAACAATGATAACAACGCACCTTCCTGAAGGCCCCGTGTAGATCGCTGTATTTCCACATGCTGTGCAGCAGGATGCACGCTGCCTGACCCGCTCTCGTTGGTCCATAACTAGAAAATTAACAGGTTAGATTATTTTTCCCAAGAGGTAGGACCAAGACATTGTTTTGCAAGTTAAAAGTAAGTCTCAAGTGTTTGCAATCAGGCAAGTCCAGAGGCAAGTCCAGAGGCAAGTCTCAAACCTGACAAATCCAAAGTCATATTGGAAAGTCGACTCCTTAGTAAAAACTGACGGGTTCAAAGACATGACTTACTGGTCAAAATGTAAGACTGAAGTCCCAAGTGAAGTCCCGAACACAATACTTAATGTCTTAAATCCTAAATATATCTTAATGTGCTCTTCACCAATTTTTGAAAATGCAAAGGTTCTTTTTCTCATGTCGATAAGGATGACTAAGACCTGAGTCTGACTCCAGTCCAAGTCATGTGATCTACATTTCACTGGAATCAAATTTACTATAATAACATGTCACAATTAAAATGGATTGATTGATTGAATTTAGGTTAAAAAAACACTGCAAGTCAGATGCTTCTGGATGAATCATTTCTTAAAAGGTACCCAACAAATAAGAGTGCCATCACATTCATATAGTGCTGTAAATGATTCAGTTTCTTTTGGATCACATTTCAACTTCAGTGTACATATACATATGTAGTTAAATAGTTTCACAGAGTGGTCCGTTTCTTGACAAAACAACAACAATAAGCTCACAAGAACATGGGTTGTTTTCTTTTCAATATAACACATTGACAGTATACAGTAGATCATTAAATAAAATATTCAAACAGTTAAACAAAAGAAGGGTGTATCGGGGTAATACACACTTTCCATTTCTCCCAAATGTCCTCAAATGTAAGTTCCTGGAGCCTCGAAGGTTAATCTTTCCATTACAAAGATTTCATAAATGATATTGCACCAATCCTCTATAGTTGGGCTGTTTGGTTTGAGCCATTTCTTTGTGATTACTTTCCTCACAGCTACACTCAACTACACACCAAATAAGTATTCTGTTTTAATATTTCAGTGATTCAGTTTTATATCACGAGGAGTGTTACTGACCCGTTGTCCTTGCTGCTGATGTTGATGATGTTGGGCAGCGCTCCCTGGTTGAAGATGGCTCTGACGTTCTGCATGTCGCTCTGGCTCAGATTGAGCAGGGTGTTACAGAGCGTGGCCGTCACCTCGGTGGGCAGATCGGTGCCGGTGTCGTCGCACGGTAACATCTCCACCACCTCCGACAACACCTGCTTCACTTCAGGAGGAGGAGAGGAATTAGTCTTCTTGCCAGAGTCCTTTTATGAACCAGGAAATATTGATACCCCAAAGTCTAATGATTGAAATGTTTAGTACGGGTCCCCAGCACATAGATATTGCCAGATGCTAACTTGCATATGTTGCATTAATTAGCATATGCATATTTTTTTTCATGCTTCTTAGTTAACATTAAGCTGTCTTTGGCTCTTTTCTGCTGTAACAATGAACATTTACCCTCTGTGGGACTAATACAAGTATTCTGATTCTGATTCTGATATTTTGGCGTGGTTTTGAAGGATAATGAGGATGCCAAATCCATTTCAAATATTTTCAGGATCCAAAATGGCAGTTTTAAGCAGCAAGTGGCCATATTTGTACTCTCTGTGGGCTAATTTTGATACATTTTGGGTAGATTTTAAAGTTTCAGGGGACTAAAAACTGCCATTTTTGATCCTGAAAATGTCAGAAATTGACTCAACATCCTCAATAACCTCCAAAACCACACCTCCAAAAATTGTCCAATTAGGCCAAGCAATTGTTTAACTATTTCGCTCCATATGCTTCTTAATGCTTCTTAATGCAATTTATGCTAATTGTGCAAATTGTCCCACAGATGCAAGTTAGCATCCGGCAGTTTCTATGTGCTGGGGACCCATACTATACATTTCAAAAATGAAACTTTCGGGTGCTCAACACTGCTGGAAAGTAGACTAAATTGTGAAGAATGAACTCTAAGTTTAGTTCAAGTATGTGTATTTTGTTGCAACCAGTTACCGATCTCGGGGTGCAGCTCCTGGTATCGTGAGAGGTTTTTAACGACAGACAGAGCCGTCCTCTTCACATCGTTCTCTCCCTCCTCCAACATCCTCTTCACGTGCTGGAGGCCATTTTCCCGCTGGACGATAGTGAAGGTGATGGATTCACTCCTCTGCAGGGTCCCATATATCAGAGTCCAGGTTAATAAAATACTAATACAGGATATTTCTCACTAAATGTATCGGACATGTACGACCCTACTAACATTTCTCAATAGCAGAGCACAGAGGGAATAAGGCTTCATATTCTCTCCTGTTAGCAGATTTAACTCTAAACTCAGGAGGTTTTTATATAGTTTCCTTCTTACCGCCCCGCTGCCGGCGGTGATGTTCTGCAGCGCCCCGAGCGCCGCCTCCTGCGTGCCGGTCCTCACGCTGCGGGCCATCAGAGACAGGTACATGCGGACCGTAATGGCGCTCCACAGCCACTCCACCCCCCGAGGGTTAGACTTCTCCTTCAGGAGCGGCCACTCTCGCTCCAGATCCTGGGAACAAACACTGGATGAGCTCAGAATCAGAATCCCTTTATTAGTCCCACAGAGGGGAAATGTACATTGTTACAGCAAAAAGAGCCAAAGACAGCTTAATGTTACCTAAGAAGCATGCATAAAATTAAAAAATTAAAATGTATATATATATATAAGCCTTCCTATTATAATAATTTGTTTGCGAATATATATATATATATATATTTTAGTAATAATTATATAATCTATTGATAATTGTAAATGTATATTGTATGTTGACATACATTTAGTCAAAAGAAAAAAATATGTATGTAAATAATTTAGTTTTTGGGAGAAGGGGTGGGATTAAATACGTGTCAACTTCTTCCCACCCCTTTTCAGGTAAGTAGGCCGATCATTTGTTTATATATCATTTGTAAGTCAATAATATTTTTGTTTATCAATTTGATACTGCTTAAGTTTGTACAGTATTATAATTCTCATGTTTCATTTAATTATAATTTTTTGTATTATTGTTTTACACATTCGAAATAAATCAAATCAAATTCTAACGTGTATCCCAGTGACTCTCTCTGATATTACACAGTCCTTTAAAAGATAGCAACACTAAAAGCACGTCAAGTGCTGACACAGAAGCACATGAGAAAGCTCTCTGATGTTCCTCTCCCGCTAAATATGATTGCCTTCTAAAAATAAAGTTTTATGGCTGATTAAACCTGCAGCAATGCACGCAATACTGCTCTTAAATATCACACTGCACGAACATCTTGTGTATAGTCAACAGGATTAGGGTCTGGAGGGATTACCTGTGTGATCTTAGCGCTGCGATAAGCGAAGCAGCCAACAGCTGTTTCCTTCGGAGTCAAGTTTTGTCGAGACTCTGTGATATCTGTGATCCTCTGAGGGAGCTCGGCCTCCATCTGATAGGACAGGTTGTGCATGATGCAGACGCAGTTCTCCGTGGACTTCAGAGCAGACATGTAGATAAATAATAAGTTAGATAAAGAACCTGAGTAATCACACAGATACTGAAACTCTTTAATCCAGTGAGAGACTACATGATTTATGTGTACATGCCGTACAGAATAGAAAAGGTATATATATTTATTTATTTTATTTTAGATATTTATATTTTACCTCCTTGTGTCTCTTAAACTGCTGCATGTTTCCCTCATTTTTTTTTAATGTGTGCCAATTTGTTGGATATATATAGCACATCCTTTCACCTTGTCGTCCGTCTTGTAGTCAGCCACCGCTCCCCGGATGTAGTAGACCAGAGAGTCGATCAGATTCTCACATTCCCTCATCGCCTTCCTGCCGTCGGGACCGGCAGAGCTCAGATTCCTGGAAACAGAAAGAAAAACAATCAAGGTCATGTGACGTGTGTGTGTGTGTGTGTGTGTGTGTGTGTGTGTGTGTGTGTGTGTGTGTGTGTGTGTGTGTGTGTGTGTGTGTGTGTGTGTGTGTGTGTGTGTATGTGTGTGTGTGTGTGTGTGTGTGTGTGTGTGTGTGTGTGTGTGTGTGTGTGTGTGTGTGTGTGTGTGTGTGTGTGTATGTGTGTATGTGTGTGTGTGTGTGGTGTGTGTGTGTGTGTGTATGTGTGTGTGTGTGTGTGTGTGTGTGTGTGTGTGTGTGTGTGTGTGTGTGTGTGTGTGTGTATGTGTGTGTGTGTGTGTTTCAATCACACACCCACTGACCCATTAAAGAATACCCACATGACAGAGAGACAATAAAAGTCTGTTTCTGTCAGACCAGAATTGCAAGAAGTGTGTGTGCGTGTGCGTGTGTGTGTGTGTGTGGACAAAATGAGGGGAATCATTAATTTTAGGGTGAAGACTTGGTTAGGTTGAGGGTTAGGGTTAGGCATGTAAGTCAATGTAATGTCCCCTGAAGTGATGTATACATGGTATGTGTGTGTGTGTGTGTGTGTGTGTGTGTGTGTGTGTGTGTGTGTGTTTCAATCACACACCCACTGACCCATTAAAGAATACCCACATGACAGAGAGACAATAAAAGTCTGTTTCTGTCAGACCAGAATTGCAAGAAGTGTGTGTGTGTGTGTGTGTGTGTGTGTGTGTGTGTGTGTGTGTGTGTGTGTGTGTGTGTGTGTGTGTGTGTGTGTGTGTGTGTGTGTGTGTGTGTGTGTGTGTGTGTGTGTGTGTGTGTGTGTGTGTGTGCATGACAGAGAGCCAATAAAAGTCTGTTTCTGTCAGACCAGAATTGCAAGGGGTCGATGGATTTGAATGAATGATATCCAATTTCCAGAGGAAAAGAAATACAACGATTGTTATTCTGTGTCCCGAAAAAGGTTATTTGTGCAGTAATATAATATAAACCGGAGAGAAACTCATCATTTTTATCTTCCGCAGGGACCTCGAAAGGATAGAGGAGAACTTGATAACATGAGACCGGCGAGGAGTGCATGAATTATTCAGTTTCCTCCTTTGAATCGGCTTCAGCTGCTGCTTCGTACACAGACTCACAGTGTGTCTCAACAACATGATACACAACGTGATACACAACGTGATACACAGTGAGAGACACCAGGAGATAAATTGTAGTTCCACACAATGCCATGATGTTGTATAAAGATAGGATTGGGATTCATATGTTTTGGTCGCTATGCTTCATGAGAAAGCAGCGTTTATTCAGGCTTTATTTGATGCGGTAGTTAGTGGAAACTGAACTAGTTATTTGTGGCTAATGAGGAAGAAATTGCAAATATCACAAGCTACCACGCTGGGAAGGTAATTGAATGCTTGACACAGTTTTTTAATTATTAAACCGTTGGAACAGTTGCATACCTGTATAGCAACACGTGTGTATCTTTACTGCTTATTTGTACTGTTAGCTAATTAAAATCCCCTTGGTGGATTAATAAAGATTCATATTAATCTTATAATACATCGTAAGACTTAGCATGTTAATATTTTGTATCAATGGTAGCTTGATGTATCATAATGACTTTTCCCCCTGCGCCATCAACAGGTTCACATTAGTTAAAGGTCCCATGTCATGGCCATTTCCATTGATCATAATTCCATTGTTGAGGTCTACTAGAATAGATTTATATTGTGCAATTTTCCAAACTCACATTGGTTTCTCATACAGCATCTCTGTAAACTACGTGTATTCAATGAATTTCACTCTCTGCCTTTAACGGCTCGTTGTAGCTCCAATAGCTCCAGCCCAGTGTGCTCTGATTGGTCGGGACGTTGTGAATCGCGCTGAGCTCCGTGGAGGTGTTGTTTCTTTGTTAGCGATACACAGCCAAACACAGCCAAACTCATCCTGAGCACACACAAAGTCACAGCCGAAGTAAAAACAATAAGTGTGGCTTGATATTGAGTAAGAAAAAGGTTGATAAACGCTGTGAGAATGGGTCTGCAGAGAGAATTTCACCGCAATCCCAACTGTCTGTTATCAGCCTGCAGCCAGGGAGGAGAAATCAGCTGAGCTGCCTGCTCCCTGCACACAGATGTGTGTGTGAGGAAGTCCGTGGATTGGTCAATTTGGACCAATCAGCGGGGGCTTAACGTAACGGCTCCGCGGACGTAACGTAACGGCTCCACGGATTGGTCCATTTCGTTCCGGGTACGGCTTGACATCATGCCGTCCCGGAAGAATCAAATGGACAGTGACGTATCTCCAACGAGGCGTTTTGGGGAGGTATTTTCTGTGTTAGAGTTTTACTCCCTACAGGGTGTACTTTGAGGGTTTTGACTCTGCACACCGTTTACATGCATAAAAACCTTCATAACACACAAGGGGACGGGTAATAACCGGAAAAGCATGACATGGGCCCTTTAAGACAAGAGATCTAATAAACACAATGTTAGTTTTTACATATATTGACTTCGATGTGATCTCAAATTGTCCAAGTTGTACTGTTAGACACCTCCCCAAAGTAAGGGCATGCCAAATGTCAAGATTACAGACCAATCAGATCAAATGTTGTCTTATTTCTTCCTATAATACTAATTCATCTTTGGGTTAGCACCATGATTGTGCATGGCAGCTTTTTTATGCTAACATTCTGCACAATTGCACACTCTTGGATATTTCTATCAACATGTAGCTGTCCTGTTTTCTTGTCTAAAGTATTTTATATATATTTTTCAACAAGATTCACCCTAAATCAAACACAGTGATAGTTCGTTCTGCAGCAAAACAGTCAGTATGTCTTATTTGTTATTACAGCAAGACTCAGATAAGGGAGGATAACAGTCTATGTTGAGAGACTGTTGACTCACAACTCAGCTGATACTGTATCGTAATGTTATTCAATTATTGTTATATTACTGTGGTTATGCAATCTGTCAACTCTTACCCTACTTTGATATCATAAAGTCATTCCTAAGGATGCAGTGACAAAACTCGGGTTACACTGCACGTCTGTTTCACTGCTGACAGATTGTAAACTATATTTATTTAAAATGATCATCCATTTTTCTTAAGGAGACAACATCCTTTATTTGAGCAGGACCTGTGAACTCATACTTGTTATTTCTTGTCATTGTAAAAGTTATTTCTTTTTGGTTGTTTTGTACAAAAACAATGATTTGTTTAAAACAATGAATCCAATATCCCGGATGCTAATGACGATGACATAATCTTCTATTTTCAAGAAAAATGTACGCTAGAGGGGGACGGACTAGAAATGTTTTTAAGCTTCTTCTTGCCCCTGTTGAACATGACAGAGACTATTTGAGAATTCATTTTAAAAATTGTTTTTTTGTACCTTGAACGTTTTTGTTTTGCCTCTCTTTGTTATAATTATTATTATACATTTTTTTAAAACATTATTATAATTGTTGTATGTTTTGTTTCTGACATGTTCCATAAATTGACTAATATTTAAAGGGGACCTATCATGCAAAATGCACTTTTGTACGTCTTTTATACATGAATATGTGTCCCCGGTGTGTCAGGGAACTCACCAAGTGTCAGAAAACACAACCCTCTCTATTTTCCTCCATACCCAAATCTCTAAAAACGGGCTGCAATGGAGCTGATTATTATTTGAATTTTTCTGACGTCAGAAAAGGGGTGCTCCGCCTATATGGGCAACTCTCCACCTATCAGGGGAATGAGAGACCGCTCGAAAGCGCTGGAGACGCTGTAGTACATATGCCAGGCCTGTAAGTGGCGCTGTAGTCTGCCACAAAAGCAGAATCAGCCCTTGCAAAAACAGGGCTGGAAAAGAGCAAATAGAGCGAAATGAGGCATGGCTAAAATGCATGATCTGTTTGGTATTTTGAAAAAAAACCTTCACAGACATGTTTTATATAGGTATGGCCCTACAATATATTTTCGAATATAGCATGATAGGTCCACTTTAATGTCAAGCAAAGTTGTGAATCCTTTTGTCGAAATGCTGTACTCAGCATGGTCTGAGCTGTATATCTGACACAAGAGGAGGTGTCTCTTTACTCAAATCTATTCATCCTCTCTGCAGAAGCTGCCGGAGTATCTTGTTTCAGGATAACAAAAGGATCTCACCGCAGGCAGCCGGTGGCATTGTGGAAAGCGTCGGAGTCGGCCAGCAGCTCGTCTTTTGGGTTTTCTCCTTCAAAAATGCCGGAGCTTGGAACCAGAACGGAGTGAGTGAGGACGGAGAGGGACGCTCCTCTGGAGAGACGCTCCTTCAGGAGGTCGTGAGAGGAGAGGTTCCACAAGAGCCCTGGGAGGGAAATGGCAATACACTTTATTATAGGCAAAGACATTTGTTGAAATATCTAAGTTTAAAGGGGCACTATTATGTTTTATGGTATTTCCCCTTTCCTTGTTTGTTTGTAGCCATTATTTATCCAGGTAAAAATCCCATTGAGATCAACGATCTCTTTTACAAGGGAGACCTGCCGCACATTGGTTACACATGTAACAGAAAACAAAAAAGGACACATACAACATAATGACAGGGGTACAATTTACAAACCTTTTCACAAAGACAGGTAGTATCAAATATCAATTCCTCAAGTGTTAGGGAATAATTTGCTTAGGTATTCAACCTGACCCAGTTCATCATTTTCTCCTCTCACTGTCTCGTTTCCCACGGCATAGTTCTACGGCCTTGGGTATTGCTGCTATCTCTCTTAAGGAGGGGCAGCTTGGGCGCATTGTTGTTGCCAGTCTATGACGGAGCACAAGCCGCCATGAGGTAGTTTACTGTTCAGGGACGTAGGTTCCCTGGCGCACATTCTTTCCTATGGACGAGAGCTCTAGTTAGATTCAGGGTCCATAATTGTTAAGTCTCACTGATGAAGAATGTTGATTATTACACTCTGAACTAGTTAAAACATCGAGCTGCAGAAAGAGTTCTTCAGAATTGGTTTGGCAACCGCTGTGTCAACTCGTGACACACCACCTGTCTTGTCAATTCTCCGGCCGTAACTCCAAATAAACCGTCAGTGTTTGCCATCAAAGCTCCAGCTCTCCTCGTGCCTCTCTGAGTCCTGTTTCCAATTGCTTCAGAAGTTTCCCCCACATCAAGCTGTGCTTTAAAATGATGCAGGGGAACCAAAATGCTCATTTTCAATATGTTTTGCAGAGTGTTCCAAGCTAGAGGAGCTGCGCACATAAAAGTTGTAGTGCCTAAAACAGTCCTAGCACTTGGTACATGTAATAAAAACACATCCTGGGATCTTAGGCAATAGCTACTCTCTGTGATATCAGTGAGCAGATGTAAGGTGGTAGTTTACCCAGCATGGCTTTATAAAAGAACATGTACCAATGACTGAGTCTCCGAACAGTAAGTGATGGCAGACTTGCCCTGGCATACAGGGTACAGTGATGAGTAAGTATGCATATGCAGTGTGTTATATGGATTTGTGTGCATGTAAATGGTGTGTAAAGGCTAGTTTATCTCCCACACAACCCCCCCCCCCCCCTGCCTGAAACGCCTCCATTGGACTCCTTTATTTACCTCTGTAACACAATGACATCACTATGTAACACACATTACTCAGCACAAATGGTAAGTCCTTAATGACTCGGCTGAGACTCACTTGACAGAAATTCAGTAACAATTACTCAGAAGAGAGGACACAACAGGAGAGTTTTTAAAATGTAAATTGGGTTAACATGGATAATATGTTGAGCAATCTTTTCCAATATTGGCACCACTTACAGTCCATTTTTATGGCATTATAACTGTTGATACTACACAAAATACATTTCTCACCAGTGCAGCAATGACTGTGCTGTTTCCAATGAGTTGTATATAGCAGTGGCCAACAATGGGTGAAATGTGAAGAAGCAAAAGAAGCCACTAACAGTAAAGAAAGTAAAGTAAGTTCAGGTGTGAGCAGCAATCCCATATCAACCACTGACCTGTCAGATGCCGCCTGGTCTCTAGATCCCGGCTGCTCTTCAGCGTCTGCAGGACGGAGTTCAGCCCGTTGCTCTCCTTCACCTCCATCTTGTTCTCGCTGCTCTGGTAGACGACGTTTCGCAGCGCTCCTGCGGCGAGGCGCTGCACCTCCTCGTGGTCGTGGTTCAGCAGCTGCAGGAGCTTTCCTATCCCACGCAGATAGTACACCTGGAAACAAAATGGATTACTGATTTAAAGATAATTCGGGACAGAGAGGCGCACGGCGTGAGATATATCAACAACATGGAGGAGCTTAAATCTCTTCTAAAGCCATAGACATTCAAAGAGTCTCTGGGAGGTCTTTGAGTGTGATTTTTTATGTCTAGGCTTGGAGTACTGTTAATTTTTTAGAGCTAGTTTTATTGAGTCTTAGACCAGGGTCAAATTTCCCAGGGACACAACGATATGCTAACTGCAGTGGGGTTTGAACCTGTGACCCCCTGATCCGAACACCAACGCATAACCCACTGCACCACACGCCTCAATGATCAAACGTACCATCTTCCTGGCCTCAGCGCTCTTGAAACATTGGTTCTGGATGTGTCCGGCTGCACTGATCAGCGTCTCCTCGTTATCCTCCTGACTCAGCAGGTTCACGGCCCGCTCTAACGTCATCTCTGGAGGCCTCTCTGACTTCCTGTGTGAGGAAGCACAATGCAAACACATGTTAAGATGTGGGCTTCACTACACACATGTTAGGCTGGAGGTTCAACCTGCTATAAATATTTTTCTGACGACTTTTTACTTTCACTTCTTACTTTTTGAACACAAATACCTGTACTTTCTACTTCTTACTTTTTGAACACAAATACCTGTACTTTCTACTTCTTACATTTTCCAAACAGGCTGGTTCCTTTAGTTTGAATGTGTGTTTGGTGGCGTGATCATTATTATTTAGAGTCATTGCGTGCCTATTGATTTGAACACGATCCGTGTATCCATCATTTCCTGGTCTTCTCTAAAGAAGAGGGACCAATGAAAACGTTGTCATGTTGCCGTTGTTCAGCATGGAAACATTCATTAGCTAACAATGACATTATTGTTCTATTAATATAAAGGGAGGTCAGGTACTCTTTAAAACAGCTGGTAGTTATGGGCACTTTTTACTTAAGTACATTTCAAAGCCCTCTTTACTTTTACTTGAGTAAAGAAGTTTAGTCAGTACTTCTACCAGAGTATTTTTAAACACGAGTATCTGTACTTCTACTTGAGTAAAGGCTGTGTGTACTTTTGCCATCTCTGATAGTGTCCTGCAATAAGATAGGTGAACACATGTGGTCTTACACTGTCCTGACGGTCTGTGCGCGTTTCTGCTGAAAGGGCAGATCCACCTCCATCTGTCTCCCCATGTCCACGCTGGTGAGGGAGGGGGGGTATGAGTTCAGTCTGTGGAGCCCCAGCCCGTCCCTCCTGACCCGACCCAGCCAGGACAGCCCCCCGTCCGGAGGCTGGGTCCCCACAGTGTGCTGGTCCTGTCTGACGGGGTTTTGGCTCCATCCATATTCTCCATCCTCCCATATACCCTGCTGAAACACAGGCTGTGGCACCCCCTGTCTGATGGATCTGTGCCGGAAGGTTCCCAGAGCAGAAGAAGCCGTGATTGGACGAGCCACACGAAGAGGAGCTTCTGAGAAGGCGTATCGGCGGAAGGATTCGGACCCGTGAGAGAAACCCATCCCTGCCCTGTGGGAGGGATTTGGCCCCGGGTGGGTGTAGGTCCCGTAACGGAGGGTGCTGGAGTTGAAGCGAGGTAACTCTGGGCTGGGCGGGGGGGAAACTTCCACCCTCCTGGAGGGTCTCCGCACATTGTGGCTCGATAGGGAGCGGTAAGTGGGACCCCATCCGTTTACCTGTGAGGGAAACACAAGGTGAACTTTAAAGGTCTCCTATTATACTGTTTTTCATCAATATATTATAGGTCTCAGATATATACAAAACATGTCTCTGATTGGCTCCAAACACCAAACAGATCATTGCAGCATCCCATAATCCCCTCTGTTTCAGCCCTGTTCCAAAAGTGCTGATTCTCTGTCTGTTACTTTAGATCAGCGGTCTCCAACCTTTCTTCATCTGAGAGCTACTTTGAAAAAATGAAAGTGGCCAAGAGCTACTTGCATCACATCGCTTACATTTATTCGCATAGCCCTCATCAGTTGAATTAAGCTACTTTTGTACACGTGTGAAATTGCAATACCCAAAAAAAATCAAGGTCCAAGAAAACGACAATTTCTCACTTCTTATTATGGCCCACATAGTAAATACATCACCTTAATCACCACCTTACAAGCATCTTATGGCACATGTGTAAAATAAGTGCATACACTCTTTTTCAGTTAGTGAGATGACTGGCACTGCATGGAGTCCACCATACAGGTGTATGCTGGAGTGTACCCACTTAGGTTCACTCTAATAGAGTCATTTAAATGTTCATCAGTCAGTCTTGTTCTGTATTTAGATTTCATGACATTCATGTCAGAAAAATCTGCTTCACAAAGTAGAGCCAAATAAAGTATTTCCAGTGCTGCTTGGGCAAGGTTCTTTTCTGGGTCTACAAGGCTCCAGAAATGTTGTGAGTTTAGCTGAGACTCAAGCTGAACATGATTTTGGAGATTTATAACCTCCACCTCCATCTCGACAGGATTGACACTGGACAGTTCAGCCATCTTCTTCTTCTTCTTCTTCTTCATCTTGCCATGAAATTATGAACCATAATAAATCAATTGTATAGGTCTAGCCTCCCTATATCTGTGTGTGAAATTGTTCCATCCTCAAAAACAAAAAAACAATACTTCTGCAGTCTAGCTGCAGCTTCTAGCAACGGTCTTCTGTTTAAAAAAAGGACACTGAAGGTCCTCCTGAATGTGGCATCACAAACATGACTTGAGTCTGAACACAGTAGACAACAGGAGTATTTACAACAGCATATAAAAACAAAAATACTGCATGTGGGTGCACACTTATTCTCTGTCTTACTGTTACATAAATCTCATGAATGTATGTATGAGATTAAGTTAGCTTCATAATATCTCAATCAGTGATTAAGTGAATAATAACAGGTCACTATCAGCCTGTCACTCATTATTTTCAGGGAGGGGGCGGGGTTTGGAGGAACAGAGAGGAGACAGTGATCGCGGAAGCTTTCCTCCTGCCTTCACAAACTTTACACACACGTATTTATCAACTGAAAATAGCAAGAGGACATTCATACTCTGCAATCCAAGACTTGATTAAATCCACCAAAAACCTGACATGGTGCTAACGCGAGTATTTTTAAAAACATAAATCCATGTGTGTCTGAGCCGCAGCGACACGGACTGATTCAGGTGCATTTATTGTCGTCTACACAGTCAGTGAACCCGCGAGCGGCGAGCTACTGAAAAGCTGCCTGCGAGCTGTTACCTTGGTTGCTGATTGGCTAATGGTTACCAAGCCAAAACATCGTTATGACATCATAAAGTGGCCAAAATCTGATCAGCTCATTTTCAGACAGGTTTTTTATATAAATGGATCAGGACAAAAAGAGAGAGAATCTTTTTTCCTGAAACTTTCAGATTCTCTTTTCACAGAGGGGACACATGTTGATGAAGAAGAGACATGAAGAAGAGGGGACACATGTTGATGAAGAAGAGACATGAAGAAGAGGGGACAAATGTTGATGTAGAAGAGACATGAGGAAGAGGGGACACATGTTGATGTAGAAGAGACGTGAAGAAGAGGGGACACATGTTGATGTAGAAGAGACATGAGGAAGAGGGGACACATGGTGATGTAGAAGAGACATGAAGAAGAGGGGACACATGTTGATGTAGAAGAGACGTGAAGAAGAGGGGACACATGTTGATGTAGAAGAGACATGAAGAAGAGGGGACAAATGTTGATGTAGAAGAGACATGAGGAAGAGGGGACACATGTTGATGTAGAAGAGACATGAAGAAGAGGGGACACATGTTGATGTAGAAGAGACGTGAAGAAGAGGGGACACATGTTGATGTAGAAGAGACATGAGGAAGAGGGGACACATGTTGATGTAGAAGAGACATGAAGAAGAGGGGACACATGTTGATGTACAAGAGACATGAAGAAGAGGGGACACATGTTGATGTAGAAGAGACGTGAAGAAGAGGGGACACATGTTGATGTAGAAGAGACATGAGGAAGAGGGGACACATGTTGATGTAGAAGAGACATGAAGAAGAGGGGACACATGTTGATGTAGAAGAGACATGAAGAAGAGGGGACACATGTTGATGTAGAAGAGACATGAAGAAGAGGGGACACATGTTGATGTAGAAGAGACATGAAGAAGAGGGGACACATGTTGATGTAGAAGAGACGTGAAGAAGAGGGGACACATGTTGATGTAGAAGAGACATGAGGAAGAGGGGACACATGTTGATGTAGAAGAGACATGAAGAAGAGGGGACACATGTTGATGTAGAAGAGACATTAAGAAGAGGGGGCACATGTTGATGTAGAAGAGACATGAAGAAGAGGGGACACATGTTGATGTAGAAGAGACGTGAACAAGTGGACTTCGCATAATAGGTGACCTTTAACATTCGTATGGGATTACAGTCCAAAATACACATAGTTGTTTAATAATTAACTTATCAAAAAGGTCTTTATGACTCCTTGTTAAGTTATCTAAAATATATGCGGGTTATCAAAGTCCATGGAGGCCCATAAGAGCTAACTCACAAAGACAGATAGATTATATGGAGTTTATAAATAAATATAATGCTTATGCTTTACCTTAACTTCCAATCAATTGTTAAAAAATGCTTTTATTGTCTTAATCAGTTAATGAAATACATGTCAACGCACTTTATTAAATGGCTTAGGACAAAAATACCCTCTAATTTCACAATTTATCAGATTGCAAAAGAAAACAAATCATTTTTTTCGTCACTTTAGGAGTCCATAACCTTTAAAGCCAACACTGTTAAAAAGTCACAAATGATGTATGATGTTGTGCTGAATGTAAAAACACACACACACTGATTCATTGGATAAGCATGGAGGCAAAGCAGCAGCAGATGATTTGCCCACATTTAAATAACGCTGTACAATGTGTCCATGCGGATCTTTCTTAATGGACAGGTACAAAACTTCTCTGTCATGGAAATAGAGTTACTTCATCATCAGTTTTATCAGACGTAAAGGACAACAGATGAACTTTGAAGAAGATGATACACGTCTCTGAATTGCACGAGTGTGTTAGTCAGGGTATATGCAGGAATCCTGAAGTCAAATGTAAAACCTTTTAAGACCTTTTTTAAGACCCTTTCCATACATTTTAAGACCTCATCGCCACTTTGAGTTTTAACCGGTTTCATTGGCGACACACTTTACCTCACATTTACTATATACAGTATTGATTGTCCTTCCTGCTTATCTTCCAACCATTTGGACGCAGACTTGCATTTCCCCATAACGACGTTGATTAACAACCGGCGTAAACGGACCTTCGCGCGCTATCAAGCAGTGAGCGTGCGATGTCCTGTTCAGATGACGTCAAATCCAACGGGATGCCATAAATAAACTACACAGAATCACACTACACACCTACGCAATGATTACATTCAGGCAAACTGTAGAATACAACCTCTTTGGACAATTGATATACTTATTGGAAACAAGCTACAAAATGTAATACCTTGGAAAATGCCGTTTAATACTTTTTAAGACCCCGCGGACACCCTGGTTAGTGCACGCAAGAGTAGAATAGAAGAATAGGGAGGGATGAAACCCTCTTTAATGGTCACACATGCAGAGCACACAGCACACACAGTGAAATTTGGCCTCTGCTTTTAACCCATCCTAGTACAAGGAGTCTAGTACTAGGAGCAGTGGGCAGCTATTGTACAGCGCCCGGGGAGCAATGGGAGTGGGGGGGAAGGGGGGTGTCCGGTGCCTTGCTCAAGGGCACCACGGCAGGGCAGGAGGTGAACTGGGACCTCTCCAAGTAGAAGTCCACACTCCATATTTAGGTCTGGTCGGGGACTTGAACCAGCGACCCTACGGCTCCCAGTCCAAGCCCCTACTGACTGAGCCACTGATTGACCAATCAATCAGCCACTGAGTAAAGAGAGTGAGATGTCTTACCTTCATGTTTGGCAAAGATCCATCTGCAGCATCGAAGCTCTTTGTAGAATTTTTGTGTAAATGGACACCACCTGAAACAAGTTGAAGAGGTTTTGTTAGTATATACTGTTTCACACTGTAGTTACCTAAAGGCATGGCAACACTCCAACACTTCCTCATGACTCTGATACTGAAGTACACACTCATAGAGCTGCGAGTGTACGAATGCAAATCAAATGTTGTGCTCATTTGCATCAATAGGACGCAGAGGGAGAGAGAAGTGAGATACACTAAACCAAAACACATCAGGAAATCCTATCTGTTACTTGTGCTTTTTTTCATTGACATAGTTGACATAAATACTTATTATCTACCTAAAGGCCAAAGAAAAATCCATTATTTCTTAAAATGATCTTCTAAATTAGCACACAAGTCTAAGCTGTCCTGAACATATTGTTTTTACGTTTTCAATGATGACTAACACAGATGTTTTTTTAGCATACAAATACATAATAAATAAGGGCATAGGTGACATGTCCATCTCCCTTCCAGCGAATGAATGAAGCTGCAGGAACCTGTTGGACAGGCAGGACTGAGAGCAAGCATACCACAGGAAGGCCTGTATTGATAGTAAATTATAGCAGACCTTCACACAGAGCACATCCTCTGATAGAGACGGACAGGTGTAGTGTTTGGTAGTCAGGGAGACGAGATAATTAGAGATAAGATAAAAATGTATGTTTTATTTTGTTGTTTTTATTAGCATTTTCACTGTTGTCAGCCTGTATGTTGCATGGTTTTATTCACTTTTTATTTTAAATGTAATTTATTTTTAGGGTTACTTTACAAGATCTGTCAAGAGACTATATATTTTTTAATTATTCATTATTTTATTTTTCATTTATTTATTTTTAGAAATTAAGCGTTTTTTTCTAAATTCAAGTAATATTTTATGAAAACAAATTAACTTAAAGGTCACCTATTATGCTATTTTTAGGCAATAGCATAGGTCTCAGATATATACAAATATATAAAAAACATGTCTATGAAGTGTTTTGCTCAAAATACCAAACAGATCACCCATTCTAGCCATGCCTCATATCCCTCTATTTCACTTCCTGTTTCTAAAGTGCTGATTTGGGGTATAAAGCTTTAAAACATTTTTTTTTAATTAAAATCAAAAAGGAGGGGGCTGAGCTCATGTGGGACCCGGCAGCTACTGTCTAAACTAAATACTGTCGTGATGAAACGCCATATCATGGATTATCAAGGATTATTTCTGAAACAGTATGGAGCTCAAAGGCTTTCTCTCTTGCCGGTTATACCACAAGGTGAGTTCCTTTTTATTTCCTGCTTTTATTACGTCATATCAGACGCAAATCTGGATCAGCTCCGTTGAAGCCCCGTTTTTAGAGATTTGGGTACGGAGGAAAAGAGAGAGGGTTTTATTTTCTGACGCTGCGTGAGTTCCCCGACACACCGGGGACACATATTTAAGTATAAAAGACATCAAAAAGTGCATTTTGCATGATAGGTCCCCTTTAAATGCTCCACTATGTTCACCAGCTGGTTTAACAACTGTTAGATTTTCCACAATCAGTTGTATTATTGATTATATCTGATTTCATGAAGGTGTATTTTCCAGAAATGGTTGTTTTACAGTCTTTTTTCACTGGTTTCTTAACACCTTTTAACGTTAAGTTACGTTATTTTAACTTCTGGAAATATAGTTACTAATCTAATCAAAGAGTTTTAAAGAAGCTAAGTGAGTGCAAGCATACACTGCTTTATTTTAAGAGCCTACACGCCAAACTAATAGTTGTCTGATACAGTTATTTCCAAACTAAAGGGTCAAATGAATTATAATCTTAAAAATTACCATTAAAAATGACCCTTCTCAGTGTACCAAATCTATGAATCAGAATTGAGTTTATTGACAGGTACGTTTACACATAAGGAATTTGCTTTAGTGGATGATAGTGCAAACATAAACAACATAAGAAAATAATTTGTCAAAAGTATAAGGATTATAAAAAGAAAATGTAAAAAAAACGATTTTAACATTAAAAAAACAAGACTAGATTAACACTACATGTAAATATACAAAAGAAACGTACAAAAAAACTGGAGTGTGTGAAGATATCAGAGAGCCTTTGTGTGATAGCTAGTGTAAATAAGGCCTCCATTCATTCACAGAGATTCAGATACGTTACCATTTAACAGGTGTACAGCAATAAGTAACAGTATTTAAAAAAACAACAACAAGTGTAGCATGCAGAAGTAGTGTGATAGCAAGGTGTACCAAACCTATCAAACTGGAGTGTGTGAACATACGTTTTTTTTTACTGCACATATTTTATATTTTATTCCATTCTGTTTCAATGTAAATACTGCTTAATTTTATTGATTTTTTTTCTTATTTTTTTTTTTTAAATGTTACAATAGTGTTCTTAAAATCGTTCTCTATCTGTGTTTTTTAATTCTTGTTTTACTTATATGTATGCACCAGACACCAAGTCAAATTCCTCGTACTTGTCAACTTACCTGGTAATAAACCCGTTTCTGATTCTGATATCTGATATCTGATATCTGAGAGCCTTTGTGTGATAGCTAGTGTAAATAGGGCCTCCATTCATTAACAGTGTTCAGAATACATTACCATTTGACACAGTCTTCCTCGCCTTCCGGGCCAGAGTGAGCTGGACCTGCTGCTGGACCCGCAGCTGGGACTCAGAACCGGACCCGGTACCGGGCAGAGCCAGGCTGCTGTCCTCCAGAGCCAGACCGTCCTGAGCGGGTAGAGCAGACTTAAAGAACACCTCGTCCATCGTGAGCTGATCCAAACCAGTCTAGTTTACCTCGGACGCTTCATTTGACTCGACAGGTAGAAACTCGATGAAGTCCTGCTTTGTTGTCCCGCTGGATGATATGACGCATAGGGGCGGGGCTAGATGAGGGGCGGGGCTTACAGGCGATTCACCTGAGGTGTCAGGTGACGCTGCAGGCAGGGATCGATTCGTTACCTATTACAACCAGAACCAGGGGTGTAAAGTAACTACATTTACTCAAGTACACAGGTGAGAGAAGTAGATCTTAAGTCAAAGTAGAAGTACCAGAGTACTCAGTAAAAGTCCTGCATTCAAAATGTTACTCAGGTAAAAGTAGAAAAGTATTAGCATCAAAATATAGTTAAAGTATCAAAAGTAAAAGTAGTCATTGTGCAGATTGGTCCATTTCAGAATAATATATATGATATGTTTTATAATGATTGATCATGAAAGTGTTCTCAAAGCTGGTAAAGGTGCAGCTAGTTTGAATGACTTTGTATACTGCAGGGTAGCTTGTGAATTTACTCCAGGTGGAACTAAAGTCTGATTTAACACTTGATTATATTTCACATCATTCATCCACATCTGTAAAGTAACTAAAGGTATTAAATACATGTAGTGGAGTACACCATTTACCTCTGAACTGTAGTGGGTCAGAAGTAAAAAGCAGCACAACATTGAAATACTGAAATACTAAATTACAAGTATCTGAAATTTGTAATTAAGTACAGTACTTTAGTAAATGTACTTAGTTACTTTCCACCTCTGGGGTTAAGTCAGCTCAAATGGGCCACTTTCCAGTCCATGTTTTATTACATCATCACCTTAGCCATTCTATTCTTATCTTTATTGTTAGGCTTCACTCATAAAAGAAAAATCCCATATGAACCTGAGCATAATAGGGTCCTTTAAAGATGTTACGACTTGTTTAATAATCACCTGCAAACAGAACTGGATTCTGGGTAAAGCTCCTAAAGGCTTAATCTAGGCGTGTTAACTTGTGGATTTATGCAAATGTAGTTCCAGGGTCAACCTTTAGTTGTACAGCTGTGTCATTTGACTCTGAGCAAACTGTCCAACCCAAAAATGACTTACCTGTACAGGTGCTCATCCCTGCTGAGAATGGGGGGCGTTGGTGGGAAGAAACACACATTTTACCCCGAGGCCTTTAAAGCAGGTTCATCTAGTCATGACTCAAAAACAATGACCTTTTCCATGTGATTAAAAAACACAACAACAGCTGCTGAGCTACTGAAATATTTCCATTTTTGGAACAGAGCATATGGTATAAATAAACGAAACTTCAGCCACAGTTACAACAAGATTTTTCCCCTTTAATGCAATCTTTTCGCAAAAAAACCATCGTTCCAGTCCTCGTGTCTTTTACATTAAACGTCTCTGTGCATAATACTCATGACGAAACAGTGAGAAATCTTCGCTCTGGATACATCCGTGTGACATAACAGACAACCACGCATCCAAATCCCAACATTTAGTGGACGCCGGTGTCTTACATTGTTGAGCACATACATTTCATCGTGGTGTTTTTAATTTAAATCTCATGCTTTACTCATAAAAGACTCATTCAATGACCCACGCATCAAACAAAGGGTTCAATAGGTGGAGGAAGGAGGTGTTTCAGCATTAAATATAAAGATTAATGGGTTTAAATTAAATGTTGAATGTAGTGTGAGATGGTCTTTTACTCTCAGTTGAATCACAATACCAAAAAAATTGCTTCGTTAGTTGTAATTTCAACCATGAAGGATGCAGTCAATCATTAAAAAAATGCACTTTTTTAACATTACAAATGATTATATCGTGTCATTTGATGAATTATCCACCTTGATCATTATCATTTATGATCAAAAATGTTCCCATCTGACAATTTTTTTTAAATTTGGCACATAGTATTTCATGTTCATCAACCCACAATACACACTTACACACACACACAGGTTTGAGGTGTTTGGACTTTACCAGTCGAACAAGGCAGAGTTGATCAGATTTGTCAGATTTTAAGCAGATTCGACGAAACTCTGGGACGTTTTGAAGCATGGAGAAAACTTAAGAGATATGTTACACTCCTTCTGAACAGTGGGAATAAACAGTAACATCAAAATGTGTCTGTGGTTGTAAGCATTCCCTTACTGTCCAGTCTTTATTTAGCAAAAACTGCACTTCCCTTTATATTGTAAAAAATCTAATGTTATGATTTACACCTATATTCGTTTTTGAGTTAATCAGCTGTTAAAAAAAATATTTTCTTTACCCCAAAATCTCTGAAATGTTAAAGATTCAGTCGTTAATTTTTTTGCCGATCTAATGTTTATATACCATCCTGACAAACTTGTGAATTTTGCCATGTCATGATTTAAAATGTCCTTCACAGTTAAACCCTTGGCACATTGTCAGCAATACAAATATTCTGTACACACCGCTCTCGTTTGTTTTCTCCTACACATAGTTAAAAAATATATAAAATATTAAGAGACATTTTACAGGTACATTCAGGTTAAAAACACGTTCAATGTTTCTCTGCAAAGCTATTTACAAATCTCTAGAGTCGTCATTCAGCCGTCGACACAGGAGGGAGTGAGAGTCTCTTTTTCAGCGACGATATATGTGAAAAATAATTACAAAACACAAAATAATGACCTGAAATGGGACCGCCAATTTGAGCCATTTTGGATTTGGATTTCTGTCTTTTTGATGAAAAAGTAGGTTTGAAAACTTTCAAAGGATCATTTTATGCCTTTAATTGAGCACCCAGAATTGCGCTTGTTCAGGCAATACCAAAAAAACATGACTTTATATTGATAAAAACTGCATTACTTCTACATTTTTGAACCAGTGATAGCTGTGTTTTCACTTTGAAATAATGAAAATACTTCGTAGTTGCAGCCAAGGCGCAAGTAACCCTAGTTACAAGCAAAAAAACAATCATATTGTACAGGGAAAATGTTATTTTGTGGTCTGATATCGCCTTATAGCACCATGAGACGTGATATAACAGCTTCATAGTGATTTAGAGAGCAATTCACTTCAGATCATCTTCATTGAAAGACAATCCAATTCTTTAATTAGCACATTTGAATAGAATCAATGACCCTAAAAGCACGTAGAGATGTACCTTTTAAATACTTCCACTGTGACCGCATGGGAACGGTAACACAAGGTTAATGCGAACGTCACGAGACATTGGCTGAATGTTAACCAGGAACACAGCAGTGTAGTGTTAAAGGATATCGATCACATGACTCAGCGTTTACACTTTACTGAGGTATCCACTCACTGATGTCATTATTTACTTACTTTTTAAGCGCCATTTTACCACCATGCCACTTCCTTATCTACCTGAATGTGTTCTCCTGTTAAATTGTAGTCATTTTGATTTGATATACTTCATGCATGCCTTTTTTTATATATATATATATAAAATAGTGTTCTCTTTTCTTTGTTTCTATCTATGTACATTTCCCCTTTGTGGGAGGATCAAAGGACTTCTGATTCCTCCGATGTTTTGATAGGAGATGTTGTGGTGGCTTTATCATTTTAAATTTTAGGATTTATTTGGATAATTAATGCTGACATGGTGTAAAGAAAATCCCTTTTTGTAGTGTAATGTGAATATGATATATCCCTATGTCCTCATTGGTTGAGAATATGGAAACATTCCCTACATGGACATGGCTTTAGGGTCACTTACCCCTTTTATTGACTAGAAAGCATATCCATTCCGCTAAAGAAAAAATGACGTCGGTGATTTAAAATGACCCAAAGACAACATTCATACAGATTCTGTGTAAGGCATTCCTTCGACAGCTCAGTAACTCCAGCAGAGTGTGGTGTTTCCAGCAAAAAAAAGTGTTCTTGAGATATCCACAGTTGTCCTGCTCCGTCACGCGAGACTGAATCAGTTCTGGTGATGGCTTTGGTCTGTCCTGCAGCTACGACTACAAGTTATACGGTAAAGGAAAGAGTCATTTAGATTCATGCAAGACTGTACAGGCGTTTTGAGTGACAGGTAGCTCAGTCCTATCTGCAGGAGGAGCCCAGCACGCTGCCCGTCGAGGGCGTGGTTGCCGTGGCGCTGTAATGGGGGTAGTTGTCGTTTGGGGGGGGTCCCGGGAGGATGGAGTTCCCGTTGGTGGGGGAGCAGCTGAGCTGGAGCCGGCGCAGGTAGTCTGCGTGCACCGGTTTGTGGCTCTGCAGCACTCTGATGGCCTCGTCCACCGTGAACCACTCCCGCTTCCGGCCTGCAGGGGGAGACAGAGAGCAGCGTGACACACAGGAAACACCCACTGACTGACTGACACCACCGGGAAACTCCTGAGGTTTATTATCCACATTTAATGTTGTATAATGTTTAAATTTGCAAAGAGGCATTTAAGAACATTCTCAGTTTTCAGGAACATCTATCTATCTATCCATCTATCCATCTATCTATCTATCTATCTATCTATCCTCCTACCTACCTACCTACCTACCTATCTATCTATCTATCCTCCTACCTACCTACCTACCTATCTATCTATCTATCTATCCTCCTACCTACCTACCTACCTATCTATCTGTCTATCCATCTACCTACCTATCTATCTATCCATCTACCTACCTACCTACCTATCTATCTATCTATCTACCTACCTACCTATCTATCTATCACGTTAAATATGTGCATTATTGCATACATGTACGAAACATGTATGCAATACAGAATAAGGCAATTATAATCTTTAATATGTTCTCTTATCTTTTACAGGGAGAAATGGTTCACTGAAAGTAGGAAGTGTCATGTGATGCAGAGCTGAAGTGTTTTGCAGAAGGCCTTCACAACAGGAAGTGTGTGTGAAGCCAATTGGTCCGCACCAATATAATCATCATATAATGGTCATGAATTCACGGCATATACACCTCTAAAAACGTGCTAACATGTAGTAATAAACCGTGTGTGGGGATCAGTGACAGGTGGAGGATGCTCCCCACTGAGAGCATACAGAGTGAAGCCTACATGCTACTGACAGCTGGAGCATCCTGCAGACAGAGAGAGGATTTATCTCCTGTTGTCACTGCGTGCCCCAACACCAGTATAATCTCTGGCCTTCACATTAATACAAAACATGGTTCTGTAAAAGCTGTCCTCTGCAGAGCAAGGAGAGACACAGATATGGAAGTAAATAAGAGACATGAGAGTTTGATTTAACAGCCTGTAAATAACATTAGAGTTTAATCACCATCGAAGTCGTAGATTAGGAATATTTTACTTATAAAATTATGCATTTTAATGTATTTGTTCTGAATTCTCCTCCTGAGCAAAAGGTGAAATGTCTTGATTTGTGATTACAAAAAAAGAATAATGTCTTAATTTCAGATCTAATCATTAAAGGTGGGGTAGGTAAGTTTGAGAAACCGGCTCGAGATACACTTTTTGTTATATTCCATGGAATGCTCTTAACATCCCGATAGCAATGAATATCTTAAGTGCTTTGACAAAAAATCCATAAAAAACTGTCATCTGTGGAAGCCGTAGTACTGTAAAAGCACAACGATGGATGGCCTACCTGCCTGTCAGCCTTCCATCTGTGCACAAACTTATCTCGTGCCCTCATTGGTCATGTGCGCGTTCGTGTGTGTTGGAGGAGGGGCTCTGTAAGGAAGTGGCAGATTTTCTCCGGTTGTGTATTTTCAAATTCTAGCGATCTCGAGCTGGTTTCTCCAAAATTACCTACCCCACCTTTAAAGTAAAAAATGACCAATCCAGTTCGACTGCTGTTCAATTTGAAAATTCAGCTTTTAAAATAGAAAATCAAAGAGATGTTGTATTTTAAATTTTAATAAGACAAATCCATTTACATACTTTGTTCTGGTAGTAATCTAGAGACTATGTTTTGATTAGGATAACACAAAATGCCAAATCAAGCCCAGGGGCCCAAAGAGTGTGTTTAAATTGAAAATGGCAACACTGTTCTTGTTGTCGAAGCGTCAGCTAAATGCAATGTCATGTAATTTAGGATCTCACTGATGACAGAAATCAATGCCAGAGTCACGGTCTGGGCGGGTAAATATATTTCTATGAAATCTGTGGTATTTCACTATCAATTACTCAGTGGCTTGTAAATACTCATGTCTCTTATTTGCCTAAATACAGACACCACAGCCCCTGCAGACACTTGTGAGAAGCTGCCGTACCGATGTTGACGGAGTCCTCCCAGGCCTCCAGGGTCTCGGTGACGGTCAACACGTAAACGTACGTCCGGTGCTTCCTGTCCTGGTTTTGCTGTAGAAATCAGACGAAAATGAGACTGAATGATCATAAAAATGGTGGTGGTTAAGGTTAGTTGGTGTATATAGCGCATTTCAGACACAAAGGCAAAGAAATTAGTTAAAAAAAAAGAGACATTGTGAATACACATAATGTTGCAAGAAGCGCTGAAGAACAATGTTAAAACATAGTTAAATGACCTCTGGAAAAGCAAGGTTTTTAGCCTTGATTTTAAAGAAGGGATGGACCTCAGATTCAGCACATTTGATGTAAGATAAATCTGTGAAATCTTACCTCAAATACTCCCAGCAGACGTCCTAGCTGGCCCTTCACACCGGCCTGAGGAAGTAAATCACAAATCATTAGAAACTCACTTCTTTCCAACACAAACAGACAGAAGAGGACACAGAAAAGTTGATCAAACACAGACTGTGTTCTGCGTCAGAACAATGGGTTTTGTGTTTTACTTGTCAATGTTTTAAAGGACTAGCTGTACTGAAGTCTCTGTACCCTCTCTGGCTTTGTTCTGTAGTACACTACAGAATAACGCTGAGATCTTTTTTAAAGTTCGCTTGTGTCCTCCGAGGCCTCACAGCTATTTGAAGTAAGGTTCTCGATCAAAGACTTCCAGCAGTGCGAATACAATAATTTCACGTGAAATCCTCAGTATGCCTTGAACACGGCACGAATCCTGAACGACTACCAGTGCGGAAATGTAATTATGTCTCTTTCATAACCCCATAACAGTTGCTTTATTAATTCACAGGAGTCACATTACTGGCAGGGTACGTGACATCCATCCCCTGCTCAGCATACTTCACAAGTGTCAATCTGTCCCACCAATGCGGGGCTGCGGGATTCATGAGAGCTCAGGAATCCAACGAGGTGCCGAGTTTAGATCGCTGACGTTGCTGAGAACACAAGGTTCCCGATCGGTGGGCCCTCAGTCACCCAGATACTGACACCGTGGCCCCCTGAAGGTCTCACCCTCCGCATACTGCCGACAACTGCTCCTGCTCTACTGGAAATGGACATCTGCACTGCAATGCATGGGCGGATCTAAAGGGGGGGCCGAAGGTGGCCGGTGCCCCTGTAACCATGAGTGTAATGGGAATTAAAGCGGTCGATTTTCCCTATATTCCAGTTGCCATTATTAGGGGAGAGACTGATCTTTACGCCGTCACAAACAGATGCATTTCCGGTCGTTGGATGCAGTTTAGTTCGATGTTTATTGAAGAGTTCGAACAATACCTGACCCTTTTTTTGGTCACCTTTGACCCCATTTATACAACCTTTGCAGCTTATCCCCGCCATCAAGTGTTCAGAAACTGACATGTCAACAATTAACATAAATGGCTCCTACAATGAGCTTTGACCGCCTGTGGCCCCCCCTCCAAGCAAAGAATTTACGGTATAATGTGAATACAATTTAAGGTAGCATTGTGCTGTTACTAGCCAAAGTTAACTGGAGTGCATTTTGTCTTTCATAATGTAATTAAATACAATTTGACAACAAAAAAAAGAAACGCCAATGATGGTAGGTTTTTTGTGCGCTATGACTATATCTAAAAAGTGTATTTATAGACTGTTATTGTTATACTTTTCTGTTATTAAAGTCAACATCACCTGTCGATAGGTCTATGAAATGTCAGTTAATAGTGGAAAGTATAAATTGGTGTCTTTAAACATTTCGCTGTGTCATGTTTCTGCCACTTTTCCATGATCATGTAAAGATTATCAAAATTGTTTGTAATTATTTTTCTGTCTAGCAACTAATCGATTAGTCTTAGATTAGACTTATTGTTCCAGCTCTACCTGCGACAGGTGTTGCAAACAAGCTATAAACACACACTAGGAATAAGTGGGCAAAATATTACAATTGTATTTTCGGATCCTGAACGAGACCGCCGCCAGAGCGCGTCTCCCCGTTACCTGCAGAAGGAAGCCATGCACGCAGCGCAGCCCCGCTCTCTTTAACTCCAGGTGACTTTCTGCCGCTTTCCTCCGTGGTGCAGGGCTGATCGTTTCACCACAGAGGAAAGCACTTCACAAATTGCAGTACCCATAAGGAGCTGTACAAATGCCGCAGTTTTTGCGTGGCTGTGTCTTTAGTTGAAAGCCCAGTGGCGATCTGCTCATCTCTCATCGAAATAACATGCTACACAGGGGCGAACTGGCCATCTGTGTGTTCTGGAGAATCACAGAACGGACGATCGTCCATTATTATGCCGTTTAAACCAATTATTTAAATGTGTTTGTTGAATTCGGCATCATGTAAGTTGCGCTGACAGGTCCACACACTGCTTCCCCGCAACTCCTCACCACCCCCCTTTGATAATTCACGATCGTCGGCACTTCATATCAAAAAGGTTGCCGACCCCTGATCTATGAATATTGTTTCCATCCCTATCAAATAACTGTAAAAACAACATAATAGCCCTGATTTGTAGCACTGTAGGAAGATCCTGCAGTTTATGGAGTTGCATGACTGAGGTCTTTTACAAGAAGCTTTAACACCGAGGCATTTACACAGCGAATAGTTTCCATGCTCTGAATACCTGCTGGACGGACAGATGGTGTTGGGGTGAAGCTAAAGATCAAACACGGTAAAAACAACTATTCTTTGGTGTTAACCTGCCAAGTTCAACCGTCTATAAATATTTAGATGTATCAGCAAGCAGGTTAAATGTCCGTTCAGCTTCTCAGCAGTCAGTGTCAGTACGTTGTCTGTGTATACATGTATGTGCAAACTGTGTACTTGTAGTGTAAGTCATGTGTGAATAAGCTATTCTCTTTTATCTTGTACTAGTGTAAATGGACTATGTTGTATTTATCATTTGTTTTATCTTTTGTTGAACTGCAGGACCAAGGAGTCCAAAACAAAATTCCTTACGTGGACAATAAAGCGTTTTATATCGTATCTTATTACACGGCTTAGTTAAATACTCGATTCTGATTGGTCAGTTCCGACATTTAAGAGGTTGTTAATACTCGATAACACACCGCTGCTAAGCAAAAATAATGACCGTTGCTAAGAAGGATCAAGAGAGGACAGGAAAGAGGTTAAAAGACGTCATTGTTGCTATAATCGCTGCACATTATCCCTGACGTATCGTATAGCTCAGTTATCGATCGTACAGAACGACCTTATTTTAGACGGGGAGAAACTTAAAAGCTTTGATTTGTTCCTCACCTCCTCGAACACCTCGCGCACTGCGGCTCCACACGGCTCCTCCTCCGGCTCCATCCCCCCCCCGGGGACGATCCACTGGTCCGGGTGCCGGCTGCTGCTGACCAGCAACACCTGGAGAAGAAAGCACATGTTTCAGAAGTGTTTAGCAACTGTTAGAGCCTTGGGTTATTGTAAAAAAGGCCAAATATTGTCGCCTAATCAAGACCGGTAGCGGAGACTATAAAAGACTACATTTCCCACAATGCCACCCTCTTAAGAGACACAGATATGGGCAACCTGTGAGAAAGACTGCACAGAGACACCGTTTTTTAACCGTTATTTTATTTTATCCTACACAACTTCAAGAAAGAAAGAACATCCAAGTTGTTGCCTCTTTGGTTTTGATTTGTTTGACTATTGTGAAGGCCTGCTTTCTTTGTGAGAAAAATAACGCATTAAAAATGTCTGTTTAAGGCGTCTAAGTGGCTCGATTGGAAGCAAAGGGAGGAAGCCACGACACTAACCTTTATTTCATTGGAAACTTAAGTCATACTGCCCTTTAGACACAAATAAACATGTCACATAAAGTGGAAGCTAAAGGTCCCTGCGGTTCAGAGCGGGGTGCATTAATTCACATTTATTACATGGCTTAGTTGAATACTCAATTCTGATTGGTCAATTCAGAACACGCGACACGTTGTTAATACAGTAGTACAGACCGCTGTCAAGGACTTATTGACCGTTGCTAAGGAGGATCAAGAAAGAGAAAGTAAAAGAGGGTAAAAGACTGAGCGCTGGACGTCAGATAAATCACCAGAAGAAGGCTTTAAGCGTGCCGTGCCATGCACGGCCCGTTTTTGGTTGCGTTTCCACTTGGCGTAGTTCCGGCTAGCGGGTACTATTTCACAGTTTTTCTGGCCCCATAAAATCGAGTTTCTTTCCGGGCCAACAAACAGGGCTGAGTCGGGCTGAGTTTGCTAAACTAGAGAGAGAATCGCTGGCAAGGGGGCTACAACTACAACAAAATGAACATATTTGACCGTGATTTAATTGTAATACACGTTTCAAAATGATGCCGAAGTAACAACATACTGATACCGGTTAGTAAAAACCATGAATTAATGCTTTGAAAAGTCTGCAGACAGACGGCAGGCGAAAAACCTTTTAAAATGCGTGTTTTCTGAATGGAGATCGGCTAAGCTAACGTTGCATATGCTCCGACCGTCCACACTCACAACAACGGCCTATACAGACATAAATAAAGCAGCGACTGTATTCTCCATGACACAGGCAGTCTGTGGTTTGTACTTGTTTAACTTTTGTCTAGTTTCTGAACAGATATGAGGAGCTGTGAGCTCTGAGTGCTAACAGCTAACGGCTGATGTTTTGGTTTTATGTTTCGCATTGAAGATGACGTCACAGCTCCGCCTACACTGCGTTACTATAGTTACTGCCCCAGCTACTAAACTGTAATGGAAACGCAGCATAAAGTGAGCCAGTCCTAACAAGGCCTAACGAGGCCTAGCCGTACCGAGCGAGGCCGAGCGAGGCCCTGTAGTGGAAATGCGCCATTGGATCAGTAACTGTGAACAGAGTTGGACAGTGCTGCCGTAAAGTTGTTGTTGTCGCAGTTCCAGCCGTTGGTGCGCCGTGGAACGGAGTTTTTTTTTTTTTTTAGCGGAAGAAATACGATCATTTTTAAGTCAATAAAATAATTTCAATTCATATATGGAGTCGATTCCTTAGTTTGTTTTAGTTTGTTTTAGTACATCAGGCTGATCAAGATCCCTCCGCTTCGCTCCTGATCAGCCTGTCGGGTGTTCTTTTCCCCATAATGACCGCCTCGCTGCACATTATCCTTTACATAGAAACTGAGGCCTTGACATGAGACATGTGACCTTTGACCCTGGTCTCAAGATGATTGGTGAGACTCTGCTATTTATTCTCTGTTGCTGCTCACAGGAGCCTAAATACACCACAAAGTTCATAGCTTTAAAATGTTGAGGCGGTATAAATGTTCTCCTGGAGTTGATTGAATAAGAGATGGAACGACTAATCGATTCATGGCAAACTATTTATATTTAATCTGTGAATATTTACGTTTTTCCTTTATGACATTCAAGTGAGTGAAAACTATGATTCGTTGTGGACAAAACGAGACATTTAAAGTCATCATGTTGGGCTTTTGAGAAACACAATAACATTTTCTGGCATGTATAGACCAAATATCTCAACAATAGATCAGGAAAACAACCCACAGGTTAATTAAATAATCCTTAAATTGCCACCAATGGAATATATAGGAAAATATGAGATTGATTAATAGACAAAAAACATACTTTACTCCAATTTCAATTCAATTAGTATTTTCAATTACTGTAAAATATCGCAGTCAAAAATAAGTTAGCTCCCTCAAACCAGAGCGAACTGAAGATTTTTGGGGACCTTTGCATTTATCCGTTATATTTTTCCATTAAGAAAAAAGAGAATAATCACATTTACAATTGTTTTTGTCTACTTTGCCAATAACATTTTGTAGATATTCTACAGACGCTCAGTCAAAGCCGGTGTAGAAGCGGTTCCATAACATCCTTACAAAGCAAACAATGCCTGTAAACCAATCAGGAGCCTCTCTCATTCAGTCAGTGCTCTCCTAAGCGACTGCAGGGCTTGAATTACTCTACAGTTGCAGAGTACGGAGATACGCTCGGATCAGATGTGCCCGTGTGTGCAGTTTGGCCCCGTCTCCGTATAGCAACCACAACAGAGCAGCTGCTGTAAGCATTATCGCATTTTCATGGAGCCGTTCGCTCATCATTAAAAAGGCAGACTGTGACCGGACGGGGGTCGTAACAAAACCAACAGTATTAACTCTTGTCAGTGGTTCATTTATTTGTGATTGAACGGCATTTTTATCTGCCAGAAATGACCTCATAATACACAGCATAGGCAACACACATGCAATACAAGAGCGTGTCGAGCGGCTTGTATAACATATGGTGACATTTACCACCCATCTGATCACCATATCCAGTAATCTGCCAGTCTGTCACTTACCCTAACTCTAATCCTAACTCGGTGTTTGTAAATCTTAAATAATGGGATTGTGGGCTGCACCTATCTCGTGAGGGTTTAGGTTCACGGCTTATTCGGAAAGCGCTCTTTCACCAAACTCCATCAACTATATTGCCTATTTTAAGTCGAGTAATAAGTGAGCAAAATCAATCAAATGACGGTAAATTATTCTTGATAATTGAATATACTTATACCTAAACAGCCTACATCATAGCTTTCTTTTAACAGGGTTTAATTATCTTCATCTTGGCAGCTTAACCCCTTAAAACTAAGATTGCTATTTATCTCCCTTCACAGCACTGTTAGGGGGGATGAGGGGCAAAGGAAGGGTATGTTTCAAGCTTGCTATGCAAAAAAGGTATTGGGCTTTATCAACTAAGCTTTGTTAGAAAGTGTTATCAACTTCAATTGACAAAATGTATTGAAAAATGTGGCTCACTAACACATGAATACTTGGAAACCCCTTCCCCTGACGATGTGGGTTTAGGATAAAGGGCAGTGGGGCAGATAAACACTACTAATGTAAAGCGTGAGGATTAGTACGAGCATGCTCGGGAGACATTTCCACCAGGTGAGGAGGTCCTAGGAAAACACACAACAGGTGTATGGTGTACCGTAAGTGTTGGCAGTTAGAGGAAGGGGTATTGACACTTGCAGAATGTGACGTCTTCTCAGGGGAGTGCAGATTGTAAAGAAATGTGCAAAGTCAACCTTGTGACCTGTTTGAATGAGCTCTTTGATGGCTTTTGACCGTGAGGTGAGCTAAAACTGAACTTCTGTCCTTCAAACCAACACTTAAAAAAAGGGTGTGTGAGCGTGAGAGGGTTTATTGGACATGTCACTTAATAGAAAATATTTGAAAATGGGCTATTAAATGTGCTTTCTCAGTGGTATGACGTCGTGTTTTGGATAGGTTTGGGTTCTCAGAGCACTCAAACCCACTGCCCTTTGCTGTCTGGTGTGTGTGTGTGATTTTGTGTGTGTGTGTGATTTTGTGTGTGTGTGTATGTGTGTGTGTGTGTGTGAGGCCTAAAAGGGAAACCACCGTTGTCAACATGTCCTAAGTCCAAAGTGTGTACAAAACAAAAGCCACATAGCTTCCAGGGCATCGAGGACAAAGCACATTTCTGCTCTGTTTGTTCCCTTTTTATTTATTGTGTCCGTCCCTTCAGAATACAGGGCAAGCTGCTTTTAGTTTTGTTATTATGAATTTAGGAATGTAGAGCACTGAATCGACATATTACAAACGGAGTATAATTAGGAATTAGTTTCTTCACATGTGCTTCTGAGATAAATACAGCTCCACATTCATAACAGGGAGCAGCAGCAGCTTGATTTTCCTTTAAGCTTTGCAGAAAGACACTTCACTATCACAATGATATCAAACCTGCAAGCTTCTACTCATCTCTCTAAAAGCTGCCAGTTTTGTGAAGATGTTTTAGAAAACCAAGCACATTCACTGAAATGCAAGTATGTGAAGTTCATTCAGAGGTCAGCTAGGTGAATGTCATGATAACGACCTTTTCTAGTGATCAACCCAACATCAGTCAGATGCAAATAATTGACTTTAAACATTATTAAGAATAGAAAAAAGGAAATTGATATTGTTTCTCTATTATAGTGAAGTACAGAAACACCTTTTTGGAAAACTATGAGAATGAAGAGAGGTGATTGAAGATGAGAAATTATTGTATATGTATGTATAAATGTAAATGTAAGTAGGAATAACTTGCACAATGACTTAAAGGACAATCATTGATCAAGTAAGGGGTGGGAATTAATAAGCATTTGCTTCCTCCTACTCCCTTTCGGACACATATGATTTATTATTTTTTTATTATTATTATTATTATTAATAATATGAAGATTTTTTTGTTGTTGAATATATAAATATTATCGTGAATGTGGATAAATACTGTATTTTAACAATACGGTATTCTGTTTTTTCACATTTGTTATTTTTTATTTTTTTAATCTGTTCGAAATAAAGATTGAAATTAAATTAAATGAAAGCACCTTTTTTCTATCTTTTTCTTTTAGCTAACTTTCAACTTTGTATCCAATACTTACAGAGGGGTGCATCGATGATGTATTTTTGTAAGGCGACCAAGAATTTAGCGACGCAAGGGCCAGCTCGACAAAAAGCCAATGGGAATTTTCTATTGGATTTCAATATATTGCAGGAAATAAGCTCTGTGTCAAACACACGTTTATGATATTTACACGTGTGGTTCAACAGGATAATCTCCACATTTTAACACCAATCACGTGGGCCCAGCAGTTCAACACTTTTAATCTCAATCAGATCCGATCAGATTTTGAAATCCCATTTGTTGTGATCCAGGATCAGACAAGTCGGACAGATTTTGTCCCAGTATTTCAAAGCAATTCAGGATAGGATCACCCTGATCCAGATTCAGACTGTTCAAGATGACTAGATCCTGAATATCAGTGCTTTAATCCTACCGATCGCCATCTAGTGGATATGAAAAATAATACAAGGAAGATAAGAGACCATATTGCAGAGACATCTATTGTCCGCAATTACTTTTGAAAGGTGATGACAGATGATGGACTTTTCTTTTGTTGAAGATGTTTTTTCTTTAATCTAAATTACATTTGTGATTGACAATCTTTGTTCTGATACTTTTATGAGCATAAATATTTATGTCATCAACATTTGGTTGAAAACAAAACAGGCGTGACCAAAAAATGAAAAATAAAATTGATTTGCCATGAAGGCTAAAAATGGTGTATTACTTCAGTTAACAAACTTTGCCATCTTATTTATATTGAAACATATTTTTAAATAAATTGTACAGTACATTTTGCTCTGGTAATCCACTGGAAATCCACCCCTCTGGTGGGATCAAGATAATCCAGTTTTTTGGGATCAAACTGATCCCAATCCTGTGTTGTCGGTTTGAACTACCCGTTTTGAAGATTTGATCCAGATTAAAGCTTGGATTTGATGTCCTGATCTGATCGGATATCAAAGTGATCCTAATCCTGTTTTTTGGTTTTGAACTACCCAAAATCCAAATCTGATCCGATCAGATAGGGATTAAAAGTTTTGAACTACTGGGTCCAGAAGTACAAAGCTAACATTTAGTAGTCGAATTTAGTCACTTGTTAGCAATCGCCACTTTTATGAAACCTAGAAGCTTTAGTCATTCACGAATGGAGTATTACTGACGTATCTTAGGGCTCATTCACACCAGCCTTGTATAGTCCGGTTGAATCGAACCCTGGTGCGTTTAGCCGCTTGGTGCGGTTCGTTTGGGTCGGTGTGAACACAGTCCGAGACCTCTGAAGTGAACTAAACAACCGGACTCTGGTCCGCTAAAATAGGTGGTCTCGGACCGCTGGCTAGTGAACTCTGGAGCGGTTCATCGCTGGTGTGAACGCAGTCCGCACCAAAACATAGGAAGCGAAGTATTTACGTGTCACAAGAACGCGGATGTCTTCAAAATCGTTAGCGAAAGAGTGAAGCAGAATGAAGTGTTGAACTGTGTCGTGTAAAGTAAAAACAACTATCAAACTAAAAACTATACATAAAAGTCAGAGCCACCTGCCGTCGGTGAAACACCCTCCTTACTGCAGAACGTCTCTCATATATGTGTTATAATGTTTTTTATCGCACGTTGTCTGACTATATAATCATATGCGCCGTTGCTAGAATCTGTTGATCTCCAGATTAACAACAGCATGAAAATAACCTGCCGATGCTCCTTGCGTTTTTACCCCCTTAATGTCTGACCAATTGTTGAACAGCATTTCCGTGCACATGACTTGTGTTTAAAGTTTATAGTCCGTTTGAATGTTGCCTGTGTGAACGCAAACCGATCCTTCTGAAAAATGAAACAATGTAACAAACTGTGGTCTGGTGCGCACCTGAGAAGCAGACTATTTGGTGTGAATGCACCCTTATAGTCTAGAGTAGACCAAAACTTTAAAATCTCTTCAGCTTGTGTTAACAACAGACCTTATTTTAGGCTGCTCATAAACCATTGCCCTCCAGACGAGGGAACCAGAAGTGGTAAAATGCTGACTCATTTCCGGGTTCAAGGACTCATTCCTGCACCAGCTAACTATCAATCTATGTATCCATTGCTTTGAGCTAACTATCAACCATTTAGTTATCATCCATTAGTTGTCGTTAACTATTAACCATTCACCCACTCATTTAAAAAGTGGACCTATCATGCTATATTTGAATAATATAGTGTAGGACCATACCTTTTTTTTTTCAAAATACCAAACAGATCATGCATTTTAGCCATGCCTCATTTTGCTCAATTTGACAATTTCTAGCTCTGGGCAGATTCAGTGAGAACAGCACCATCTACTGGCCTGGCATATGTACTACAGCGTCTCCAGCGCTTTCGAACGGCAATGGCCGTGGCTGTCTCCTCCTGATTGGTGGAGTTGGCCCAATAGCCGTAGCGCCACCGTCCTGACGTCAGGACAGTGTTCAAATGTGGATCAGTTTTTATCAGATCCGTTGCAGCCCCTTTTTTAGAGATTTGGGTATGGAGGAAAATAGAGAGGGTTGTGTTTACTGACACTTGGTGAGTTCCCTGGAACACCGGGGACACATATTCATGTATAAAAGACGTACAAAAGTGCATTTTGCATGATAGGTCCCCTTTAAGCTAATTGGTTAACAATGTAACTTCTTTAACAGTTGATGTGACGGGAGGCGTGTGGCGCAGTGGACTAGTGTGTTGGTGTTCGGATCAGGGGAGCACAGGTTCAAACCCCACTGCAGTCAGCATGTCGTTGTGTCCCTGGGCAAGACACTTCACCCCAAATTGCTCCTGTGGGGATTGCCCCCAGTATTGAGTATGTAAGTCGCTTTGGATAAAAGCGTCTAACAAGTCACATGTCATGTAAAAATGTATTCCTTTAGCAATCTATTTAAACCCTTTAAACATCTTGTACGGACGTTTAGACTTAACTGTTTACTTTCTAAGTACTTTTCAAGCACTTTCAATGGTAACAGTGTTCAGAGTTTATACTCAGAACACCATTCTTTCTGAAAATGGCTTTAGCATTATAAACAACTTCTAAAAGTGTGATTAGAAAAGCCAAAACAAAATAGATCACAAAATCAAAACGAAGGGCAAAGGTCAGTTGTACTCTGAGCACATGACGCCCACTTATATTTGGAAAGAGGAGCAGGGGTGGCGGAGAAACCCCAGAGGGAACACCGCCATGTTTCCTAGACACAAAAAAGGGCGGCGAAACCTGAAGTAACATACAGTGAATATAATCTCCTCTGGGTAATGAAATACAATATGTAGACAAATGTCAGCCTGCAGGTGATGCAAGCTAACCTCCCCTGATCCAAAAGTCAGTCTTGTGATCTTGGACCTGATTTACAAAAGACCATCACTCACCCCTAACCTCAATAACTCATTTTGAGACATCAGAATTATGGCTGGCAGTAAAACACAGGCAGGGATATTCTGGATGACATAAACACCGCCTCCGCCTCCACCTCCGCCTCCTCCTGCTACTCGAGGAGAAACGCCTGTAGCTGTCAAATAAAGAAGGTTCTCAATGCCTGTCCGAGCCGGGTGCCGCGGAGAGAAGATGATGGAAAGTCTTAAGACGCTCAAGTAGCAGGGGGGGGGGGATCAATAGTGCTGAGACAGTGATATAGTCCCAGTGTTATACAGGTACCAACAAATAAGAGAGGAGTCGTAACGAGAGACAGTCGGAGAGCAGGAGATGCAGTAAACTAACGCCTACATTTCTGACGTTCTGCTGAAGCCTGCCAACTTCCCCCGACCACATGACATTATTTACAATCTGTTGCAGGACTTTTAATGTGTAGCCTCTGGGTCAGAATTATATAAACACTGTGCAAGAACATATAACGCCTCAACACTCATAAGCACCACATTATATTGCCCCTAAGTCATAAAAGAAACCAGAAATGTTCAAATTAAATGGGAAAAAGACACCTTGGTGATGTAAAACAAGCTGCAAAATCTACATATTATCCCTAATGGTGGACTGGTTAGCAAGCATTTGCTTATTTACACATCCAGCAGGTATGAGAAAACATTTGCCTTCATTTGGAGTCGTACTTTCGTCCGCCTGACAAATAGGAATCCGATATTTACCTGATTTGACCTCTTTTTTTGTTCTCCACCAACTCCCAAAGGCGTGTTAACTGCCTAATGCTCGACTATATGTTACCAGCTAGCTGCTAACTTTGTCTATCTGCTGTTTGCTAGTGTGCTGTTGGATTTAAAGAGCTTTATTTGTAAAAACAGCTGTCTGCTACAGCTGGAAACAACACCAATGACAGCTGTGAGAATGAACCAAAACATTTAAGCTGCAGGTCAGAAACTACACAACAACACATGTCTGTAAAGAGTCAGATCCTTTCTCTTGATTAGTCACTCAGAGAAACCAATCTTAAAACACACAGCCATTTAATATATTGGAAAGCAGCTCTGAAGCCACACAGCTTTACTTTTTTGCTGCATTATGGTGATTTGCTGAACTCATTTCCCAGAAGCCCACCCACACCATTGAGGCTTTCAGTCAGAATAACTTCAGAAACTTTAAATGTTAAATGTCTACCACTGCACTACAAGTATGTGAAATAATTAATAGAAGCTTATAGCGCACAGTTAAAGCCACTAACATGCCGTCCCTCTGCATTGTTCCTGTTTTCTCCTGTTGTGAGTTTAATTGCTGTCAGAGAGTACCTCGCCCTGGGCTCAGCTTTCTGCTTTCCTCTCCAAAACAAAACCGTCCAACAGCATGCGTGGCTCTCATTTCACCACAGTTGTTTCTCCTGTATCTAGGAACGGAGGCGTGTGTTTAAGGAAAGTATTGATGACACAATGCCCCATATCTCAAGCTGCTGATATAGGCATAACAAGGCCATTGTTCGCAATCAAAATCCTAATCAGAGCCTCAGATTGGTTCTCTTCCTCCTTGTGATTGTTGTCACAATGTACTCTGACTGTCCTGTCCTTTGATAACAAGCTATATTAAATAATCACAGCGTACACACAGAGAGGTACAAAGTTTCATAACAACAAATGTAAAAAGCAGAGAAAAATCTATACATTTCCTATCAGTGCAATTGGAAAATCTTTAAAATGTAGAGATAATGATGTGTGTGTGTGTGTGTGTGTGTGTGTGTGTGTGTGTGTGTGTGTGTGTGTGTGTGTGTGTGTGTGTGTGTGTGTGTGTGTGTGTGTGTGTGTGTGTGTGTGTGTAAATATTCAGATCTGTGTGTTGTACAGCCAAACACTGCAGGGCTTAGTTGAGGAACACAACACACACTGGGCTGTTTAGACTGTAGTGTGTGTATGGCAAGCTAAAAGAGGAGGCTACATTTAGACAAGTGCCACAAAAACAGAGATATGATCCTAATGTTTTGACATAAATATGACTACATTACTATTATTAGTCCCAACCAAGGGAACCAGTCATGCAAGTGTATCTTTGACAATATAACTCTGTCACTCCATATTCATTATTTACATGTTGAGGCCAGAGGTGGGAGAAGTACTCAGATCTTGTACTTGAGTAAAAGTAGAAGTACTCAGAGTGTAGGAATACTCTGTTACAGTAAAAGTCCTGCATTCAAAATGTTACTAAAAGTAGAAAAGTATTAGCATCAGAATATACTTAAAGTACCAAAAGTATAGAAGTAGTCATTCTGCAGATTGTTTTTGTTTTGATTATAATTAGTGATGCATTAAAGCTTGTGAATTTACTCCAGGTGTAACTTTTAAGTGTTGGTTATATTCATTCATCCAAATCTGCACAGTAACTAAAAGGTATTATATAAATGTAGTGGAGTAAAAGTACACTCAACACCTCTGAATTGCAGTAAAGTAGAAGTACAAAGTTGCAGAAAATGGAAATACTCAAGTACAAGTACCTCAAAATTGTCCTGAACTACAGTACTTGAGTAAATGTACTTTACACCACTGATGAAAGGTGCGTACATCCTCTTTACAGTTAATCTTCAGTATTGTATTTCACCGAGAAAAGTCTAGAACAATATAACTCTGTCACTTCATGTCCATTATTTACATGGTAAGGCCCCTTTAAATCTTCTTGCACATAATTGCTACGCAGCTAAAGGCCAGCGGGATGCAGCAAAATCATGAATGGATGTTAACACAGCTGTGTTAATAGATGTGGAAAAATGACGTTGCATTTGATATATAAATGTATTAATAGAACTGTATTTTTAACCAGTCACTCTAACACAGGGATTTTTAGCCCGCTATTATTGGAAACGTGCAACAGAAGCGCCTCGCCCCCTCTGCGTTGGCTACGTCAAGCTAACAATAATATAACCGGAAGTGGAGCGAATCTGCCTTCAAAATAAAGGTTTGGTTGTAAACTCAACTACGTTTTGAATGGGGGTTTTTGACCGCCGCTTTTATTTTGAAAGTCCAAACTGATAGTGGTTTGTTATTAATGGAAACAACCTTGACAACAGCGCTTTTTTCTCCTTTCTCTACAAGCACCTCAAACTAGCCTAAACTGGATGGCCAAAGGCGCATCAACAGAGGCAACACCGAAACACACACCAAAACAGTGGCTGAAAATCAAAACCCATATGTTTTAATAAAAAATATTGTCAATTTTATTCATAAACCTTGTGTTTGAGTGACTGGGCGCTGACATGGGGATGACTAGGCCCACCAATCACACATAAACCCTGGATAATATGGTCCTAGTTTCAACCTCTTACCTCTTCTTCACGTTCATTCTTGAAGCACAGACATGCTGCTCGTTTCTTGAAACCATCGCCATCGTATGTCCTGGTCTGGTTCGGTTTCAGCTTCATTGTGGATGAAAAACCGGTGGAAAAAAACACTGAAAAGGGTCCAGAGAGTTCAACAGCAGAGCCGCCGCATCGCTGCTGGTTTCTGCATCCGTGGTTTAAAGAGGAGGAGAAGGAGGAGGAGGAGGAGGGTGTTTGGAGAGATCCCAAGGTACCACTATTGTGGATTTTGGTTTTACGCATGAAAACAGAAGGATGGATAAAAAGTCAAGGCTCCAGCTGCTGCCTGTGATTTGCAGTCTGCAGTGAGTGTGTCCTGCAGGAAGAGATCTTATGTAGACTACAGCCTACACAGCACACCCTCCTCTGGATCCATTTGCGCATGGCCGCTGACTCAGTACAATGAACAGGCAGACTGGAGTTTCACATGCACTGATCACTCCTCTGAGGCAGCGGTGAGCTCATTGGTTGGTTTAGCCTCAGTAGGCGGGGCTACACTTCTGGTTCATAACAGTGGTAATAAACAAATGCGTAATTTCTTATTCTGAACTCCACCAGACTGCTGCTGCAGATCATGGGACTTTTTTGCTAAGAAGACTTGGTAGATTATTACACGGGAGGGGTACTCAGATCTTGTGCTTAAGTTAAAGTAGAACTACAGGAGTGTAGGAAAACTCTGTTGTCACTTGCTTTCTAGCACAGCAAAACATAAACACTGTAAATACTGAAATACTGACTGAAAATGACCATAAATGTGAATTGACACAGATGACATGTTATGGCCTACAAATTGGCAAGGGTGGGTAGAAGTACTTAGATCTTGTACTTAAGTAAAAAAGAAGAAGTACCAAAGTGTAGTAATACTATGTGACAAGTAAACATTCTGCACTCAAGTAAAAGTAGGAAAGTATTAGCATCAAAATATACTCAAAGTACTAAAAATAAAACAGAAATACACTCATTTTTTGAACATATAGTCACTACTCTCCACAGATTCACAGAGAAAATGTAGATGAGCTGACCTTGGTGTGTTTAACAGATACAGCCTTGGTGTGTGTGTGGTGCAAAGCTTTTTAAATGGTTGGATACAACAGTAAATACATTTTCTAAATAATTGTGTAAAGGCAAAAAGGGCACAGGTGTACATTTATTATATTAGTCATAGACCAACAATTATTTGGGGCCTTACATATCCTAAACTAAAAAGCATCAGGCTCAGCTTAGAAATTAAATTAAAGACTAACAATAAATACCAGCCCTGTTGTAGGATCAGGTATTTGTCATGATACAGTCAGCCAGTGACTTTTTTATTGCACCAAATGCATGTCTTTGTACAAGTTCCACTTGTTCCAAACACAGATAATGGTACAATCTGCCTCGCTTTATTTGCTAAAGGAAGCTATGGTGTTATATAAAGGTTAAATGTTGTATAAAGTGAGCACTCAAATGTAACCTGTAACACCTCCTGGATTCCAGTCATTGTGTCTTGTGTCTCTTTGGGAGTGTTTTTGATAAAATTGCACACGATATCAAAAACGATGTGTTCAAAAGTAATCCAGCATTTTTGGGAATGTCAGCAACTCCCATGTTTCATGGAATCATAAATGGTATTTACACAATCACCTAATCAAGTTGAAAGTCTAAAGAATAATATGCTTAAATCTTGTGTTGTAACTAACTAGGGGTCAGAGGTCACAGTGTTGCAATTCATCCGTTTTAGGTGGGAGTTGTCACTGTGAATAAGCACCACTCCTAACTTCTCCCCCTGACTAAACTAATCTGACTAACATCTGTCTCTACTCTTACAGTATCTGACGGCGCTCCCATGCTGTCGCTGGTTTCATCATAAAGTAAGGTATATGAATGATGCCTTCCCTTCCCTCCGTAACTACAACACAGGTGGGGATTGCATTGTGAGCGGCTGTAACTCATTAACACATTTACTGTTTCAGTGATGCGCTCAATTAATGGTGTTAGATACAGATACTCACCCCCATAGTGTGTGAATGATATTGCCCCAATACCCTCAGTTAATCTGTGAGGATGATCACAGTGTTGTAACTCCACAGATAACATCAAAAGCCAAATGACCTCCAGGAGAGAATAATCAACAGATGAGTGACACTGTTAAAAGTGGCGAGACAGTGCTCTTGTTTGTGAAGATAATCAAGAGGTATTAGTATAGTGATTTTTGCATTACATTACATTACATGTTACTTGTTAGACGCTTTTATCCAAAGCGACTTACATACTCAATACTGTGGCCAATCCCCACAGGAGCAATTTGGGGTGAAGTGTCTTGCCCAGGGACACAACGACATGCTGACTGCAGTGGGGTTTGAACCTGTGCCCCCCTGATCCGAACACCAACTTTTTTGGTTTGGTTTTGATTTATTTGTTGGATTTGGAAAAAAATAAAAGCATGAAAATATAGCTAAAAATACATCAAATAGTAGATAAGAACATATACCTACAAACGAAACATCCACATGATGTGAAATTGAATAAGGAATACAAAAAAGGATCCCAATTCAGAATAAATCTGAATATATGAGTGATTCTGAGGGTTAGTACATTGTTTAAGGATCGTAGAGTATATCAAGGCTTTAAGGGGATAGAAACATGTTAGAAAATGTATTTATTTATATAATTATAATGTCATTTGCCCATTATATATAATGGTAAGTCATTCATACTGGACTTAAATTAGAATCTTGCTTCCAAATATTACAACAGTTGCCCCGTCGTTAAATCATCTTGGTATTAGTCACCTCGGAGGGAAATAAATCTTTCTGTCATGGTGCTACTTGAAGGGGTTTATCATTTGCTTTCATAGCATGGAAATGAATAGGTCCTCTTTTAGACAAGGTGTGAGGAGAAGAAGAATCCAGTTTCTCCTGGCTCACGTCCGGACACATGGAAGAAATATATAGACAGACGTGAATGGATTCATTGGGAGCGTCAGAAACACAAATAAACAATACAACTTTTATACTAATCTGTCATTTGTGTTGGAATCCAACTTTGAGCTGTAAGGGAACATCAGAGCCACAAAATCTCCCTCTAACTCAAAAGATAAACGTCCCGATTAACATGAGGCATCATTTATTCCCTGCTAAATCTAGCAAATAGCATCCATCAGGCTAATTTTAGCGCGTGCCATCTGTTTCCCTGTAATGTCGCCATTATTAGACACTTCAGCTTTAAAATGAAGCTTTAGTAAACTCAGCCTTGCTTTATATATATGACTATGACAAACACAAATAGGACAGGTGCTCAGAGGGAGGTGAATGTTCTCATGGGATGGAATTCATCCAATGATGAAGTGAGCTCCTGACAGTTAGCCAAGGCTGCTCAGATGGATGTGGGCTGCTGTCACTGTGGAATAAAGAGCCTCTGACGCCTCTGCTAATGGATCATGTAGCAACGAAGAGCTCAGAGGACCTTCCTGCTTTGTTTTGAGCCTACTGTTAGCTTAACCAGAGTTTTTATTCTTAAGAAACGTTAATGTCTTCAGCTTGACTCCATCGTAAGCCCAATGCTCTAAGAAAGAGATGTTGATGTTCGCTTAAACGTACCAAAAGTAAGCTAAATTGAGCTAAACAATGTAGTGGAAATTAGGCATTATTAGTTAACTATTACAAAGTATTGAGACTACTGTTAGGTTCACCAGAGTTTTTATTCTTAAGAAACATTAATGTCTTCAGCTTTACTCCATTGTAGCCTACTAAGCCCACTACTCTGAGAGATAGCATTTGACGTTAGCTTAGATGTACCAAGGTTAGCTTAGTTGAGTTGAGCTAAACAATGCAAATTAGGCATTGTTAGCTAAGCTATTACAAAGTCTTGAGCCTACTGTTAGCGTGAAAATATTTTTTAATTTTAAGAAACATAATATCTTCAGCTTGACTCCATTGTAAACCAAATAGCCTACTCTGAGAGATAGCATTTGACGTTAGCTTAGATGTACCAAAAGTTAGCTAAATTGAGCTAAACAATGCAATGGAAATGAGGCATTATTAGCTAAGCTATTACAACGTTTTGAGCCTGTTAGCTTCACCATAGTTTTTATTCTTAAGAAACATTAATGTGTTCAGCTTGACTCCATTGTAAGCCCAATACTCTGAGAGATAGCAGTTGATGTTAACTTAGATGTAACAACATTTAGCTAAGTCGAGTTGAGCTAAACAATACAGTGGAAATTAGGCATTTAGCTACGCTATTCCAAATGCAAGCTAACGTTGAGCTAAAGCCAGATTAATGTTAGCTAGCTAAGCGGTGTTAAGTAGCTCTTACATGAAAATATATATTTGACACTAAAAACATGTGTTTGTTCTGCCAAATTTTATTTGGATTTTATGTTTTACTGCACACATTTACAGTATTATAACTGTACACACATGCATTTTAGCCTATTATAATGTAGGCCTATATGGATAAACAATCTGTATACATAGGCTACCTCAAATACAATCCAACCGGTTTTTGACAACGATACAGCTAGCATTTTTGGGTTAATTCATAGCAATTAATCTCAAATTTGTGTTTTTATTGATCAGATAATTTTAGGTGAAGGCAATATTCTGAAGAAGTTCAAAACCATTCTTATGTTGCAACACAGTCTCACGGCATTTCGTGTTATAGCCACAAAATTAATCTATTGATTCGTGTTCACCAACACGATTTCGCCATTTTCTTCGTGTCACACAGAACGATTTTAAAAGCAATGTAAATAATAACAAATTAGAAGGAAAAACAGATTTAAAAAAATACAGATTTCAGTATTCTGACACAGAACGATTTTAGAAGCAATGTATTTCTATTGGTAGTATGTTTCGTGCCTGCACCAAATAATGACAAATTAGAAGGAAAAAAAGATGACGAAAAATACAGATTTCAGTATTCTGAGGCTCTGAGCCATTTCTTTTCCTCACTGACGGCAAAAAAACTCAGATAATATACAATTTAAAATAAAAGGGATAGGGTTAGGCTTAGGGTAAGATATTGAGTAAGAAAATGTTTTTATGAACCAGACAGCTTCTGGTATTCCAAGACCCGACCGGACAAAAATACGTGGTGCAGGCACGAAACATACTACCAATAGAAATACATTGCTTTTAAAATCGTACTGTGTGACACGAAAAAAAATGCGAAAATCGTGTTGGTGAACACAAATCAATCGATTAAATTAATTTCATGACTATAACACGAAATGCCCTGAGACTGGGTTGTATGTTGTGAATCTTCAGATCTTCATCCTCCTAAATTCCCCCCTTGTTGCAAAGGCCAATTCTCGATGAGATTTAGGCGTGCCAAACTACTGTATGAGATGAGTGGATGGAATTTAATTTATGATGCTCGCAGCAATTTTTTAAATAATTTCTGGAGACCACCGGGGAAAACAGTTTATACAACAGAATACATGCAGGTTTCAAGGCTGCAGATCCATAGTGTGACAATAAGTTGTTTGTGAGGGCTGAAGGAGTGCCTGTTGGTGCATATTAAAGTCTGTCATTATGATAGCTGTGGATGAAATAGACTCAACATGGGTAAACATCACTTAGGATGAATTACCCTGCAATATCAGAAAGATGGGGATAAATAGAACAGAGTTATATTTAGCTTCTTTAGAAATCAAAATAAGAATATGCAGAGAATACTAGCCTTAAATAACTTATGCATACACTTTAATTTGACAGTAGACTTCTTGTGGGCTAATGTTCATCTCACAATGATGCCTCTGTCTCCTTGAGGTAGAACACAAACACAGACACTCTATAATCATGTGAAGATTAGGCTTTAAGGGGCATAAACACGAACAGATAGTGACAGTGTGATTGCCATAATGTGGGAAAGTTGTCTGAGACAAAACCCCACAGTGATTATGACACACACAGGCTGAAAAAGATCGTCATGCACCAAGTTGAATAAAACTTTTTTCCTCCTGTAAGACACTTTGAGAGATGATGTCACCTTGGGGTTGTGGGAAAATCTATGAGCCATAAAGTGTGTTTTTTACAGGCCTTGTTTTGTTTTGTCCTCATATTGAATGGCAGGGATTTAAGTACTGTATGATACAATTGTTTATTCGACTATTAAGGTTTACTTTACCTTTTTGAAGGAGCTTGTCACATCCTCTCAGTGCGTCTTCTGTTCATTCAACAAATTCCTCATTCTGTTCATACTGATATGAAGGTTTCACAGTATAATATGACGGGCTCTTCCTTTTTCTCCAATTGGTCGTTTGTTGGTGCACGGTGACTCATTTGCTCTTGTTCTCTTAGTCACCTCCGCCAAGGATGTTTTTGGTTCAGTTTTCTCCCTTATTTCCATGACACTTGGTCAAGTGGTACAGCGTGGGCAATGGAAAATGTAAATTCAAGGGGGATTTTGATTGGTATTCGCTCTTCAAGTGTCCTTCTAGTTTTTATTTCTGGAGTTCATTCATGTAAGCAAAACATCTAATAGTCTATTGGCAATTTGATGTTCCTTTGAGTTCATCTTAGAGTAGTTATTATATGTTTTAGCCTCTTTTTGGAGTTATTTTTCTCGCAATGTGCTTGTTTTTCAGTTTTTTACCCTTCATTTTCCACTTTTTTTAAAGTCCCTGGACAAACAGAGCATTATGTATACTATTAGATTGTAAAAAAAAAACTAATGTCCATGGTGGTATCCAAATGATACAAGAGCCATTTTTACTTTTTGTCAGTTTATTTAAAGGTTTTTCCCTCAATAAATAGTTATCAGAGGTGACCAGCCATCCAGATCCTGTAGCATGTTGTCAGGTGATCGCATTTTAGTGACTGAATTATGACCAGGGACGTCCCTGGCCAACATGAGGCCCCACGCAAAGTTATATGATGAGGCCCTCTGTTTCACGAGCGTCGTCGACGGACGGACGGGGGTGCGAGTGGAACCGTGCCGCGCCACACTAATTGCGCCACATAAGCGCATAGGTGCGGCTCAGTTGAGGCACCCTCCGCAAGTGGGGGCCCCCTCCGCAAGGTGAGGCCCCACGCAGTCTGCATGATCGGCCTGTAGGGAGGGACGGCCCTGATTATGACCTTAAACAATCATTCAACCTATTTGTAGTGGCAAAAATAAATAAATAATTAAAAAAATTAACTGGAACTGCTGCAGTATAACTGTTAGTTAGACTGATTTATTTGCAAATATTTAAAAAAATGTATGTAAAAATCTTTTTTTAATTCTAAACGTATAGATGACAATATAGGTAAATGTACCCATAAAACATACGAAAACACCACTATATGCCTTTACATAGAATACAAATGTAATTTCCCTCATTATAGTTAGAGCTAAACCTTGCAAATGCAGTAAAACACACGTTTTTTTATATAAAAGTCAGCAGCCTTCTCCAGTCTTTCCCTCATCCCTTCCGTGAGGTGTGGTGCTGTTTTATGAATGAGCTGTTATGCAAGAAAAGGTGACCTGAATACAGACAGCGGGGGAGGGAGGAGAGTACTGTAAGTGACGTTGCGTTGTGTGAATAAAAGTGCAGAATCACATTTTCTATTTTAGTTGTTTGCTGCTAAAGGTACTATTACAAATATGTGTTGTATCTGCCGGTGTAATCGCGCTAAAGCTGGAGATTTGCTGCTGTTTATCGATGTGTTCAAGCTATAATCATCATGATGACCTGAGGAGAACCAGCACTGGCTCTGTGGCAAACCATGTGACAAGCAAACAGGGTTTAGGTGCATGTGGGAAATCTGTTACTCACTACCACACAGGAATATAATAATAATTAATTATACAAATAGATGGTATTTTTATAGCGCTTTTCCTAAGTGGTCAAAGATGCTAAACATTACATGACATGCTACTTGACACTCTTATCAATATACTTAATCTCTGTGTGCTGTTTTGCAGAGTAAAATCCATGACTGATGACTTGAGACTTATTGTACTGAAAGAAGAAATGAAAAAAATGTAGTTTCAAACACATATTGTGTATGATTTGTGTACTGAATGAAAGGAATAACCCTCTAAATAAAAACATATATACATTCAGTTTTGTCCTTTTCTCTGAATGATGTTTGAGATGAATAAAGAGTTTGATGTCCTCTAAATGCAATGTAAATGACATGAAACTGTGAACAAAATGTTAAACTAGGCGTAGTCCATGAGTATTTTTGCAAACAAGGTTTTAACTCCTGTCCACACAAGCAGTGAGCAAAACATCTCCATGTAGATGGAAATGCATGAACCCAATTATAACGCAGTCAAGGTCAGTGGGCAGGTCGACACACACACACACACACACACACACACACACACACACACACACACACACACACACACACACACACACACACACACACACACACACACACACACACGCACGCACACACACACACACACTGACGGGGGCGGTGTCATGGCAGTGTTGGATCATGTGGCAGTGACCTCGGTAGTGCATTCTGTCACCTTTGTTCCTCTGTATAACTGAAGAGTCACGGTATATTTGAGTTATGTGTTAACATGTAAGAGTCCGGTTAGCAAGGTTATATATTAGTGACGCCTCACACAGGAGATAATGTCGCACACACGGACGTAACAAGTCAAACGAGTTTAAAAACCTCTGTTTTCCGAACATAAACACTAAAAAATAGAGTTTCTTGGAATGTCTTCACTCTGACTGAGGATTTGGAAAAGCTCAGTTTGCAGTAAACGTAAACACCATTTGTGTGTGGACGAAAGGCCAAAACACATAGACTTATGTTTTATAAAATATTTGTGTACGTGTGGACTAAGCCTTGGTTATATAGGAGATTAAATAACTAAATAACAAGTCAATGCAATTGTCAATTTTGATATGGTATAGATAATTTGGTATGGACCAACTGACCCAATATTATCTGCTTCCAGCTTCTCAAATGTGACTATTGGCTCAATATCCTATTTCTTTATGACTATTTTTAGTTATTATAAGTTATTATACATTTTAATTTGGACTTTTGGTAAAAAAGTAAGACTTATTTGGCAATCCTATAACCAATGTTGGCGTTATTTAAGAAGATAATTGGCAGATTAATTGATAATGTAGGGTTAATTGCAACCCTGATTACTACTGCTATACTGGACCAAATGCCTAATATTAAATCCCCACTGAATCCTCAATTCACACCTTCATTGGCACTAGTATATCAAAGGTCATTGCACCTATAGCAACACATCCTCTTGGCAAACACTTGATAACCTGCAGGCGTTCGGTCATGTGATCGAGCGTCAGTGTCTAACATGAATCTCTCAGTTGTCCTCAGGGGGAATCAGTGGTACTGAGCTGTAAGCTGTTCTGTCGGCAACATGTCCCAACAATCTGCTGATCTCCAGCGTGTGTTCATGTAATGTCCATGGAAACACACTCAAGCAAACAGTGCAGACATATTGACCCCCGAGAGCTCGCTATCAGCACTCTGTTCGGCGGGTTATTGATCCGCACTGTCAGCATGACTTACACTGTGTGATTCCCTTAGATACTCTAATGATCTATCAGGTTTGTTTTCATGTCTGGGTGGTGGTTTCCCCTGCCGAGGTACCATAAAGACATTCAATGAATTGTTAATTATTTACGTTTAACACCGCCGTGCCCCTACCTGTATGGTATGCACAGTATGTGTGTGTGTGTGTGTGTAAGTGTGTGTGGGTGTGTCAACATCTGACGAGATCAGTGCTCAGACGTCATTATTCCCAGTATCTGACCAGGGCTGATTTATTTGCCCCATTACCCTCAACACCAACCACGGGGAGCTGTTTGTTAGGAAATCACTGATTTAACACATATCTTTTGTAAAAATCCTTACAGCACAGAAGGATGTGTTCACTCTTCTTAGAAAAAAACGTGTAGATTCCTGTCCAAAACTACAAGTTATGTGCCATTAAAACGTTTGATATTTCAATAATTATCAGGAGATGAATGGAGGGAGAGAAGCTGCGTTGGCAATGAGGAGAAACAGAATTAACAAATGACTTTTCGACAATAACTTTTTTTCTTTTTTTTTTTTATGTCAATTTATTGAACATGTCAGAAACAAAACATACATCAATACTAATAATAATATATATTGCTTCTTCCTTTTCTTCCTTCTCACTCATAATAATAATAATTATACCAAAGTACAATAAAATAAATAATAATGATAATGCAAAAAAAAAAAAAGAAATAAAAAGAAACAACAACAATAAATCTTAAATTAGTCTCTGTCGTGTTCAACAGGGGCAAGAAGAAGCTTAAAAAACTTTTCTGGTCCTACCCCTTCTAGCGTACATTTTCCTTGCAGTATAAATGAAGTAATTAGGTCATCGTCATCAGCGACATGTTTGTCTTGATACTTTTTTACAAAAACAATCAGGAAGTAATTACTTTTACAATTACAGGAAATAACAAAAATAATTTTTACAGGTACTGCTCATAACCACTAATGGTTTGGCTCTTGAATAATACTTTCATTTTATATAAAGTTGTACAATTTTTCAGTGCATCACTACATTTATTCCACAGACTAACACCTTTTGATGAGATGCAATGAAGTTTGGCATTTGTACGTACGGGTGGTTTTTTGAAAATGCAGTTTCCTCTCAACATGTGCATGCCTTCTCTCCGTGTAAAAAGTCCCTGGACACCATGAGGCAAATGATGATTTGCGGCCTTGTACATAATTTGAATGGTTTTATAGTCAACCAGGTCTTGTAGTTTTAGTGTTTTTAGTTTGATAAATAATTTATTTGTTGGTTCTCTGTACGAAGTTTTGTGTATAACTCGTATTGCTCTTTTTTGCAGGATGAAGATAGGATGTGTATTTGTTTTGTATGTGTTCCCCCAAACCTCCACACAATACATCATGTATGGAAGTATGAAGGAGCAGTACAGCATAAACAAGGAAGCTTGATTAACTAGGTATTTGGCTTTATTTAGAATTGCTATTGATTTGGATATTTTGGCTTTGATATAGCTTATATGTGGTTTCCAACTTAATTTATTGTCTATGATTATTCCAAGGAATTTTATTTCCGTTACTCTTTCTAGTTGGACGCCATTTATAGTGAGTTTCTTCTCTGTATTGGTCGACCGATTCCCAAATATTATGAGTTTGGTTTTGCTTGCGTTCAATGTTAATTTATTTTGGTCAAACCAGATCTTCATCCTGCTCAGTTCCTTTTCCATTGTGACCAATAGCTGTTCTAGATTGTCCCCACAGCAGAGTAGACTTGTGTCATCTGCAAAAAGAATGGTTTTAACAGTTTTTGATACTTCACATATGTTGTTAATATACAGAATAAATAATAATGGCCCCAAGACAGAGCCTTGAGGCACCCCGCATGTAACCTGTAGTAGTTGTGATGTATGACTTTGTATTTCAACGTACTGATTCCTGTTATGTAGGTAGCTGGATAGCCATGATAGTGCAACACCTCTAATTCCATATCTCTGTAGTTTTTTTAGTAATAGTTCATGGTCAACCGTGTCAAATGCTTTTTTAAGGTCCAGAAATATCCCTATTGCATATTCTTTCTTTTCTATTGCCTTAGTAATGTGTTCCATAAATTCTATAACTGCAAATGATGTGGTTCTGTTTGCTCTGAAACCATATTGTTGTTCATAGAGTATGTTATGTTTGGTGAAGAAGTCATTTAGTCTTACATAGTAGATTTTTTCCAGTATTTTAGAAAACTGTGGGAGCAATGAAATTGGTCTATAGTTTGACAGTACATGTTTATCTCCAGATTTATGTATCGGTATGACTTTAGCAGTTTTCATTTTATTTGGAAATACACCGGTTTGTATTGACTGATTACAGATGTGAGTTAGTGGTTTGGCTATACATTCAATAATGTTTTTAACTGTATACATGTCAATATCATGACAGTCTGTAGACCTTTTACTCTTTAGTTTTTTAACTGTGTCAATAATTTCATTTTCATCAGTCCCTCTTAAGAATATAGTTTCCTTCACATTTATATCTTTACTTTCTACACCTTCACTACTACCAGTATTTGGAATTTCCCCAGCTAGACAAGGACCAACATTAACAAAATACTCATTAAACTGTTCAGCAACTAAGGTCATGTCATAAATGACTGTATTGTCTTTTGACAGAAAACTGTTTGGGTGCTGTGCTTTTCCATTTCCTTTTTTAATAATGGTATTTAATACATTCCATGTGTTTTTAATATTATTTTTGTTATCTTCCAATAATTTGTTGTAATGATCCATTTTGCTACATCGTATTATCTTTGTTAATTTGTTTTTGTATGTCTTGTATTTTTGTTCAGCCTCTACTGTTCTATTCTTTAACAAGTCTTTATATAATTCATTTTTCTTTTTACAAGCATTTTCTATTCCCTTAGTGATCCATGGTTTTTCAGCATATTTTTGTTTCACAATTTTCTTTACACGAGGACAATGTTTTTCATACAGCCCTGATAGAAAATCTAGAAATGATTCATAAGCTTCATTTACATCTGGTACATACACTTTGTTCCAGTCTTGTTTACGTAATTCTTCTTTAAAAGAATTGACAGACTCTGGTGTTTTGTGTCTTGTAATTACGACTGTTCTGGTGTCTTTTTTGATCCTAGTACAGTTCTGTATTGTTGCAAAGACTGGCAAGTGATCACTTGTGTCATTTATTAATATTCCACTTATTACTTTCCTATCCATAACATTTGTGAATATGTTGTCAATGAGTGTAGCACTGTGTGATGTTATTCTGGTCGGTCGTGTGATTGTAGGATATAAACTGTTGCTATACATAGAATTAATAAATTCTGTAGTTGCATTGTGTTCTTGTGGGTTCAGCAAATCAATATTAAAATCTCCACATACAAAAAGCATTTTCTTGCTGCTTGTGTAGTTATAAAGTTCAGCTAGCTTTTTCTCAAATGTGTCAACACATGATCCTGGTTTTCTAGTTATGTGCCATTAAAACGTTTGATATTTCAATAATTATCAGGAGATGAATGGAGGGAGAGAAGCTGCGTTGGCAATGAGGAGAAACAGAATTAACAAATGACTTTTCGACAATAACTCTCTCAGTATACTGTCATTTAACCGTAAATTAGACAATTTCCATTGTTTTGGTAGTAGTAGCAATTTGTTAACCCTTTAATGGGTTAAAAAAAATTGCTACTACGACCAAGAAAAAGGACAGGTATCTTGTTCATAATATGTGTCGGCTGGCACCCTTTCCTCGCATGCTTGCAGGGGCTATTGCAACCACACAAAGACACACACACACACACACACACACACACACACACACACACACACACACACACACACACACACACACACACACACACACACACACACACACACACACACACACACACACACACACACACACACACACACACACACACACACACACACACACACACACACACACACACACACACCCTTTCCGCAGTGCCTGGTATTTATAGAGGGAGTCGGGGAAGTGGAAGAACGGCCCGGGACAGCCTGTTCTCTGTGGATGACGTCACGGCAGCAGCAGAGGAATCCCAGCCGACAACACAGGGCTCGACAATATATCCGTATTATTATATTGATAAGAAACTATGGATACATTAATGTTATTGTAGTATTGCATAAGTGTCTTTCCCTGGTGTGTAAGGCCGCGTTAGAGTAAATGGATGTCCTCTTACACTGAAAAAACTGAACCGTTGACTTATGTCTGAATTATGTCTTTGGCCTCAAGACTTTGTAATTGTTTAAAGGTCCCATGTCATGCTTTTCTGGTTATTACCCGTTCCCTTGTGTGTTATGAAGGTTTTTCTGCATGTAAACGGTCTGCAGAGTCACAAACCCCTCAAAGTACACCCTGTAGCGAGTAAAACTCTAACACAGAAAAGACCTGTCTATGCTGCCCCAGAACGCCTCGTTGGAGATTTCTCTTTTTCCATTGTTTACTTCTTGGGTATAGTGACGTATTTCGGGTATAGTTACGTTACGTCCGCGGAGCCGTTACGTTTGGACCAATCCGCGGACTTCCACACACACACACACTCGGCGGGACGTTGCGAGGCTCGCTGCTGCGAGGAGCGAGACACTGTGAGCTGGCTCACTGGTGTGGGGTCGGCGAGACAGCGAGACACCGTGGAAGAGGGAGGGTCAGAGAGAGAGAGTGAGAGAGAGAGTGTCAGAGAGAGAGAGAGAGAGAGAGAGAGAGAGAGAGAGAGAGAGAGAGAGAGAGAGAGAGAGAGAGAGAGAGAGAGAGAGAGGGAAAGAGAGACACGCACAACAACACATAACAGCTGTTCATCTCCTCACAGCTCACTTCTCATTACTGCTCTACTTCATGTGTCTTTGTTTTGTTTGTTTGTTTCTTTATACATTTGATACTTGCGGTTTTGTAATAATATATTGTTGTAGATTGTTTAATGAATGAATTGCATTTTTTTTCCTTATCATTTCACTATTGAATTGTATTATCCTTGACGCTTTGGCAATATTGTTCACCTGACATTCATGCCAATAAAGTATATTGAATTGAATTTAAATGTAATTGAATTGAGAGAGAGGGTCAGAGTAGCATGGCTAAGTTTAGGAGGCTGTCTGCACCATCACTGCAGCTATACTGTCACACACTAACTTTACATGACAAACGATGTCATCTGTGTCAATTTAAGGTTGTTTTCAATGGGGATGCTGCCATGTGTAGCACAGCCTCACAGAGTGTGTGTGTGTGCCGCCGTGCTGGAAAACTAGATCTGTTAAAAGTATATGGCGCATTTCCACAACAGCGCGGTTTAAGCGTGCCCGGCCCGTTTTTGGTTGCGTTTCCACTAGGCGTAGTTCCGGCTAGCGGGTACTTTTTCACAGTTTTCTGGCTCTCCAAAATTGAGGTTCTTTCCGGGCCAACAACCGGGCTGAATATGCTAAACTAGTGAGAGAATATATATGCTCCGACCGTCCACACTCACAACAACGGCCTACAGACATAAATAAACCAGCGACTGTATTCGCCATGACACAGACAGTCTGTGGTTTGTACTTGTTTAACTTTTGTCTAGTTTCTGAACAGATATGAGGAGCTGTGTGAGCTCTGAGGGCTAACAGCTAACGGCTGATGTCGGTTTTGTGTTTCGCATGACGTGAAGATGACGTCACGGCTCCGCCTACACTGTAATGGAAACGCAGCATAAAGTGAGCCTGGCCTACCAAGGCCTAACTATACCGTACTAAGACTTGTGAGGCCCTGCAGTGGAAAAGCGCCATAAGTGACATCCCTCAAACCTTAGGTACTGCAGTTACTATTCAGCCAATACTGAGGCAGAGACTTGGACGAAAAAGGGTGGTAAACGAACAACAAAAAGACAATTTATATATATTTTTAAAAGGCATTAAAGTTGACGTTAAATCTATGCATTTGTACTTGGAATTTTGGAGCAAATTCTTAAAACAATTGTAGTCTTGCTGTCTTAATGTTGGTTACCTATGAGATTCTTGATTTTGCATTAGTCAATCTTCAGAAAAAAATGTAGAAACATTATAGAAAAACAGGAAGAATTAATGTTGATCATGAGAAAGACCAATGCCCAGTTTTTAAATAAGTATAGGATCTTAGTTTAACCCTCCTATTGTCTTTGTTTTCCCCCCCCCCTTACTTTGTTGTTCGCAGTCAAATTTGACCGGTCCTGTTTTAACTGCTATTACATTAACACAAAAACCATGAATCATCACCACATTTCATTTAACACCCTTTCAAACTGTACATATTGTATCAGACTACTGGTATACATGAAAAACTGCAGTAAATATACAAAGAATAGACACTGAACATGTATTGCGTGTGCCAGGTGTGATCCATGTGGGGGGATGGGCACATAAGAGCGGGAAATGTGTCAAATTGTTCTGTGTGTGTGTGTGTGTGTGTGTGTGTGTGTGTGTGTGTGTGTGTGTGTGTGTGTGTGTGTGTGTTTTATCTGATCCGGATGGTTACTAATTCCTTTTCTTTATGGCGGTCATTTTTGACCGGGAACACCATGGGTGTTACAAAGTTGACTAAATCATCCAAAATTCAATGAAAGTGGTGATCAGCAATTGTATATGTTAAAATATCTGTGAAGGATATCATAAAGCCTTAATGCAATCGAATGTAAAACAAAAAAGTTATGATTGATGAAAGTAGTAAATCGGTCAGATTTGACCCGAAGACAACAGGAAGGTTTAAGTTTTATTCCTAGCAGTCTGATGGCTTTGAAAGAGCATTTAGACATTATACATTATACATTACACTCTATAATCTTTCATATTCAGGATTTGTTTTTAACAGCCAGGACATTTTCAATTTGTTGGGAAATAAAATGTTCAGCAAAACAAAAACAAAAATATGGAAATGCCAAATATTTAAATTCATTTATGGGAGGTTTATGTGTGTTTGGGGAACTTGTCCTTGAAAATGTTTAAATATTTCCTGGCTACAGCCTACTGTAGCATTTGGGATTTGACTTGTGCAGAAGGGAAGATAATTATGTGTTTTGTGTTGATCTCATATTTCTACCTCTTGTTCAACAGTCAAATATGTCGAAAAGGTCATTCTACTTTTGTAAGTTGGCAAAAACAAACCATAAATGATGTGTAAATGAAGTCAAAGTCTATAAAAGCTGAGGCCCTAACCTGATTAAATAAATAACAAATCGTTCAAGCTGAAATGTAATGTTTTTATCAGTAGTGGTTAACAAATACACTGAATTGTGTTTAGTTATACAAAATGGCTGATAAATATCACTTGTATTTTCTTGTCATGGATGTCGAAAGTGAGCCTCGGAGACTGGCTAATGTTTTTGCAGGATACATCAGACAGTCAGGGGAATCATTTCCTGCACTTCCACTCAAAGAATGGCAGCATACCAGCCTCAATGACTCACAGTTGCCATATAAACCGGGCCATAATCATAAAACATAGTGCAGCCCTTTGTTTTCTGGTGAGGAGACGTGAAAAACACGGGCCTCCAGGACAAGTGCCGCTGTAAAACTGAGGCCAAAGACCCACAGATTGTGTTTGCTCATGGTATCCAAACATCTTAGACAAATACCCTCGTGATAACCTGGAGGGAGGAAGTTATTCAAACAGAGATAAATGCAAGACGACGAACACACGCCAACTCTGAAAAACACATTATTACTGAGGTATCTTAGTTCTAGTGAACAGGTGTGAGGTGTTAAGATCTACTGTTTGCATGCAGCGCCATCTAGTGGATTCCTATGATAAAGCAGGATATATAAAGGGTAGTGGGTTTCCAATAGGCTTTCCATTATGCACAAATGTACAGGTCATAGCAGAAAATGCTTAGGTTAAAGCAGGGGAGTCCACACTTTTTCCACTGAGCGCCACATACAGAAAAACATACGAAGGGCTGGGCCCCTCAGTCGAGGTGAGGTATATTTCCTCTTAAGTTAAGTTATGAGTTAGCAAAATCAATCAAATGTAGGTCAATTATTCTTTATACATTACATTACATTGCATTACATTACCTTGCATTTAGCTGACACTTTTATCCAAAGCGACTTACAATAAGTGCATTCGACCAAGAAGATACAAACTTGAAGAAAACAGAATCATATAAGTACATCAGGTTTCATAGAGCCAACACATTTCAAGTGCTACTCAACTGGCTTTAGATAAGCTAGTCCTTTATTAGTATATAAGTGCTTTGTTAGAAATTCTATCGCTCGAAGTGGAGTCGAAAGAGATGAGTTTTCAGTCTGCGCCGGAAGATGTGTAAGCGTTCTGCTGTCCTGATGTCAATGGGGAGCTCATTCCACCATTTTGGAGCCAGGATAGCAAACCCACGTGTTTTTGCTGATGGGAACTTGGGTCCCCCTCGCAGTGCGGGTGCAGCGAGCCGTTTGGCCGATGCAGAGCGGACTGCACGTGCTGGGGTGTATGGTTTAACCATGTCCTGGATGTAGGAAGGACCAGATCCATTCACGCAAGTACCAGTGTCTTGAAGTGGATTCTAGCAGTTACTGGAAGCCAGTGAAGTGAGCGGAATATGCTTCAAGAAAAGAAAACCAAAGCTTTCCATCAAGTTTTATTTATTTATTTTGCAGCTCCTTCCTTAAATCAGAGGCCTCAGATTGATTATAATAAAGGGGAATATGAAGGGTATATTTCAAGCTATTTATGCAAATATGTTTATTATTTTAATCATTTAAGATTTGTTAGACAAAGTTCTCAACTTTAATTGACTGAATTTATCTGAAAAGTGGGCTTATTAACACATGAATACTGTGTAATATATGTTTTGTTTACATACTGTATATGAGTGATTCTACAATTTAGGGTACATTCCATGTCCATTGATGTCCATTGATGATAATTATAATTATTCTAACTATTTTCTTCAAAAATATCATATTTTGCCTATTATTGGAAAGCATGTTATAATATCACACAAACATTATGTGCATCCTATGCTTTATTTAGCTTGAAATGTGTCATGATGTTCTTAAATTGTCAGTTTTTGCTATGTCCGTTTTTCAGTTGAGGGTGTCTTGGTTTCAAAATAATGAATAAAAACCATTAAAGTAAATTAAAAAGATTATTCATTTATTTCAAAAGTCTAAATACTAAAGAATAATAAAATATTTTTAATTGATTTCCTCCTTTAAATAAGTTAAATATCTTAATATATGAATGGCCGCAAAAGTTCTGTCAACTATGTCACTAACAGAACTCCCCCCTTTAACTAAAAAATGGTTTGTCCCAATACCATGTCACCAGCATCACATGATGCCATGTTCCTCTTTGGCAGACATTTTGAACACACTGTGGTGAATGTCCTCTAATTTTTTACAATATTTTATGTATAATAGCACATTGTCAATGAGTATATTAATTGACCATCAACAATGTTACGTACATTGTTATGGTTTACAATTGTTTAATGATTTTAATTCAATTATATGTTCAAATGTGATGTTAACCTGTTCAAGAAAATGACATGTGGTCATCCAGGCAAGGCCTACCATTGAAATGATGGGTCAAAATAGGGAAATTGTCAACTAGGTTACCTGTCAACTAAGTTACCCAGTACTGTAATAACTGTAGTAACTTAGTTGACAGGTAACCTAGTTGACAATTTGTATGACATGTAGACGTCATTACACATCATTATCAATGGAATTTTGCACTTCTGCCTTGAAATGAACATAGTGCTGATGGTTAACAATGTGTCCAGTCAACTATGTTATTTTCGTCAAATGTTTGACTTTCATTGTCAACTATGTTGCACCTCATTTTTTCAAATGTAAAATATCTAAAATAGTGCTTCTGATATCCTTTATAGTATAATGTATATCTACACAGGTTGGAGTTTTACATGACATCTCTTAAAACTATCAAAATGACCTGTATGGTAGTTTTATAATACAAAATATCCCTAAACTTAATGACAGTGCTGAACATATCACATAAAAAAATAAAACTTTAATACAATTATTTTTTAAACTTTAAAAAATCTTTGGATATATGGTAGAATAGACTCAAGAGCCTTTCAAATTTGATTTTACTTGAAGTGCAGGACTTAATCAAATGATTGTAATGACATCAAGTTTGTCCGTAACATAGTTGAGTAGTGAAAACATCCTTTCCCTTAAAAAAAAAAAATTAAAAAAAAATGTTTAAGCTTTGCAACTAGTGGATATGTTACACTGAGGAATATACTAACTTGAACCACTGACGGTACGTCTACACAGCAGCATTAAAAAAATCTTGGAGGTGGGCGTATCTGAAGCTTGGGGATTTTTTGCGAACAACCAATCACATGAATCTCCCGCCCGCGACATACGAAGCCAAAAAGCCCGAAGTAAACTGGATATAAACTCCCCAAAACAGGCGAAAACATACCACTGTCTCTGCCACCTCCCTCCATGCCTGGCTCCTCCGGTTTATATCCCGGTAGGTCTGGTCATAAAGCACCGGGTGATTCCCTACCGCTAATTTCTCCTCCATTTTTTGGAATATGAGGAAATGACCTGCGGTATGTCTCTCCCAGCATACACGCGGTTTGATTGGCTAGAGCTTGAACTGTCAGATTTGCGTACACGGGATTTGATTGGCTGACGCTTCCACCTCAGCCTCAAAAGTTGAACATTGTTCAACTTTGAATCCTCAAAATCCTGAAAATCTCCGCTCGCCTGCCCACAATGCATTTCGGCGAAAAGTGAGGGAAAGTGACGTCACCCCATTCAAAGTGAATGGGCAGAAGCGTTCCAAGATTTTTTTAACGCTGCTGTGTAGACGCACCGTGATTGTTCTATTGAGAAAGAACACTTTCTTTGTACTGTTTTGTTGATGTGAAATGCACCCTGATTATAGAATCAGTCATATACTTCAGAAGTACAATATAAGACAAGCACAAGTTTCATTTGTTCGGCCATATTCCATTATCCTTTTTTAATTTGCTGAGGGCCGATTAAAAAATGGCCCCCGGGCCGTAGTTTGGACACCCCTGGGTTAAAGTATTGGCCAGTTGTTTATTTTTTGTATGTAATGTTTGTGTGTTTCATTCTTGCACACTTAATGTAATTAGTATCATACTTTTATATTGTGTTCGCTGTAATTTAGGGCTGTGTCAGATAGTTTACAGATTTGTATCTTCAAGGTCAACTTTGATATTTTCAGTTTTATCTTCAATATTTTTGATTCTATATATATATATATATATTTTTTTTTAAGTAATTTTTGTAATTACTGTCAAAATGCTGCCGTGATAAGATATTTTCCCAACTTGGGATAAATAATGAATATATCTAAAACCAGTAATTATACATGCATTTTCATACATTGCACTTAATTGATTTAAAGGTCCCATGTCATGGCCATTTCTACTGATCATAATTCCATTGTTGAGGTCTACTAGAATAGAATAGATTGTGCAATTTTCCAAAATCACATTGGTTTCTCATACAGCATCTCTGTATAGTATGTGTATTCACTCTCTGTCCTACACGGCTTGTTGGAGCTCCTGCCCCCCCCCCCCCCCCCCCTCCCTGTGAGCCCACTGTGCTCTGGTCAGCTCGCCCACTCTGTTCTGATGAGTCCACCACCGTTACAGCTGAACATCAGTGATTATGTGTTACAATGGCGTTTGTTAGCAACCAGAAAATGACACCAGTAAGGACAAACAGATGAGAATGCTGCGTGGGGTCTGGGTGCCGTGTTGGCGGGACGTTGCACGGCTCGCTGCTGTGAGGAGCGGACAGTGTGAGCTGGGTTCACTTCCTGCTTGCTGCGTGGGGTCTGCGAGACAGCGAGACATCGCGAATGGACGCGGGAAGGGGGGGGTGCTGATGGGGCTGCACCACCCCCATCGAGGCACCACTAGCACCCGCACCCCCAAACGCGGTGCACCTACAGTGTAAGCAAGCCACAGTTTCGCCGCCGCTAATTATGTTTCACATTTTAATAGATTTTCTTATTTATTTTTGCACTTTTGGGAGGTCGGGGGGTAACCTTAAGATTGTCCATCAATGATCACGGATATGTCCGCTTTGGGATAGGGATGCTTATCCCCGTGAACACACAAAATGTATGTTTGTCTGCTGTCGTCCATAGTTCCAACTGGCACAAGACTTTGCTTCACCAGAGACATGAAGCTACCAGTATCCAACAAAGAAGTGACCTGCTGGCCAGCTTTATAATGTTGAACACGTTCCTCTTTATCCCCAATGGGCCCCAGCTCTGCCCGGGCCGGGTGCAGACGAGCCAGCAGCTGGTGACCGGCTTCCTGCAGGAGGAGCTGCAGCAGGACTTCCCCACCGGCTGGAGGAAATTAGCAATATAGTTTTATCAAACACCTCTGACATTTAAATCAGATTTCATTTTAAAATTGATCCTAATGTTTTTGCCTTAAATCAAATAAAACATACTAATTCCTCTGGGACACGTGTCATATGTTACTGTAACTAATAACTCTTTGCTGTAACCTCCAAACTCCCCACAACATAAACCAGAAGTCTACTTACTTAACTCAGTTTATTTACAGAGCATTTGAAGAGCCATGTATGCAAAATGTACTGAATTTACTAACACTGCACGGGGAGCCGATTAATCGGACCTATCAGTATGTTTGATTTATGCTTTTCTAAAATCCAGTGACTGTTTCTAGGTTATGATTAGTGGGAGAAACAATAAATTAAGCAGGTTTTTTTTACGCCGTGCTCCTTTCAGCCTCCACACTTGAGTAAATGTAGTAGTTAGAAAGAGTTGGTTAATAATTCTGACGGGACACAAACCGATCTAAGCAACACCAAGTCGTCGATAATCCAAAAAGAGCGAGAAAAGAGGGCTTAAAAAAACTTTTACAACACAACTTCTTACCTCTTTTAAAAAAAGTTTTCCCAACAATTTTGAGGGACTCTTTGGCCCGATAGAGAGTCTGTAATAGCCTTTGATCTTGAATTATTTTTATTTCGCCACCACAATGACCCAATCAATTCAATGCACTTGCAAAATCATCACAGATCAGAATCATGGGAAGAGCAGAAGCAGGGGAGACAAACTCAGAAGAAATCACGGTGATTGACAACTTTTTACCCGACGACAAAGCCTTCACAAAAAAGAAACGTTCCTCAGCCCTCTCTAACACTAACAAGAACTTTACCACCAACCGTCCGGATGTTGGGTTATGGTACTTGCCTTTTTAATGAAGGAACACTGAAAATAAAATAGAGAAGAGGCAACATAGATAGCATGGACAGACAGTTAAAAAGAAAAAACAACTCAGCATCCTACACCCTTAAAAAAAGAAGAGACATTTACAACACACCCTCGTAGTCTGCTGCTAACATGCTAACATAGGGACCCTTTAACAAACTATTGTCTACTTGTCTGAATGTGTTGGGAATGGCTTTCTTTAAGCATGTGGAAATAATCTGCTCACCCTCCCCAAACGTCCTAACTTTTACTGAAAAAACGTCACACGAACACAAGACTCCTTGACCTCATTTTGAACATGATCAGATTTTTAGATAAATCATAAAAATTCCTTGTTACAATTGGCCATCTAATCACACGATCTGCCGTCTATCAACCGATGTTAATAATGAAAAGAAATGACAAAATGACATCTGCTGGGGTTACTCTGACATCGAGCATGGACGACATGTTTTAGCCGTTAAGTACTGAGGATCCTCTACCTGTAGATTTGGCAGGTATGCAGCAACCGTCTGCTAATTTACATTTAAAATGCTGGAATGAATCTCCTTCGGTTGTCTGTGGATGAATAATTTTGCAGCCGATTGGCACTGCATGTTAAAGGCGGATTAAAGGAGGCGGTACTTCCTGGGTGGAAACCTTGAAATGTACTCGTCCAATTTTAGAAATAAGATACTGTGCGATACAAATATTCAGTTCTACATCTGTGCTCGGGAACAAAGTGAGTCGATGCTAAGCTACAAACTACATATTTAGTGACGTGTTGGTGTGCACAGGAGTGGAAATCAAACTAACCTTCTCATTGGCTATTTCCCCCAAAAAGAGTAAAGACAACATTCATCATTCGTGTTCAGATTTCCCGTCTGCTAGTGAAGAGACATCGCACACTAAGCGTAGAAACAACACAACATGTCATCGCTCACAAAAGACATACAGATGTGTGGACAAATAATGCATGTGTTAAAAGAAGAACAGCTTTAATGCATGTATAGTTTGCAAACGTACCAGTATGTGCCTTGTCCAGGACAGCATATCGCAAGTTATTTTTAAGACTGTAGTGGGGAGGGCGTCGTTCTCTGTCCATGCATTTAAATAGCAACACAGGGGGGGGGGGGGGGGGGGAGGCTAACACACACTTAACGCGCCTTAGAGAGGAAATAAGTCACCCAGAGGTCTGCAGCAGTAAATCTCGTCGTTTCGTTCAAATAGATTTGGACTTAATATCTTTTTTTTTCTGCTTTTTTTTGTGTCCGTTTAAATTTGAATGTTGTTGACAGAATAGGAGTACATTTTGTGGATCACATTCAGACGCCTCGTCTCTCTTCTTCTATACTTCAGTGTTGCCTGCGTAGAGCCTGGTCCATGATCGGGCTGTGGGGGGGGGGGGGGGGGGGACAAGAGAGAAGATATGAGAGGAGGGTGTGAGGAGGACATGGTGGATAAGAGCAGTGTGGCAGAGTGTATACAGATAACAACTCCTGTTGTGTTCATTTCTCCCCTCTTACTTTAGTGCTCCCGGTCAAATGTCTCTTTTAACTGCTCTTACATTAAAGGTCCCCTATTATACTGTTTTTCATCAATATATTATAGGTCTCAGATATATACAGAACATGTCTCTGATTGGCTGAAACACCAAACAGATCATTGCAGCATCCCATAATCCCCTCTGTTTCAGCCCTGTTTCAAAAGTGCTGATTCTCTGTCTGTTACATTAGATGAAAATAAGGAGCCCCTCCCCACGCCCCTCTGAGAGATATTTGGTTAAAAAGAACACAATGGCGCTCTCGGAGGAGATTCAGGTGATAAGGTGGTGGGGGGGGGTTACCTTGGTTGGTTATTGGCTAATGGTTACACAAGCCAAAAAATCGTTATGACATCATAAAGTGGCCAAAATCTGTTCAGCTCATTTTCAGACAGGTTTTTATATAAATGGATCAGGACAAAAAGAGAGAGAATCTTTGTTCCTGAAACTTTCAGAATCTCTTTACACAGAGGGGACACATGTTGATGTAGAAGAGACATGAACAAGTGGATTTTACATAATAGGTGACCTTTAACAGAAAACCCTTAATCATCACCACATTTGATTGAACATCCTATTAAGCTGTCAACAATGTAATACCAAATTAACATGATGTCGATTTGAGTGTGTATGATATGATGGATGAACATCAGACATTTTTTACCAGTAACACATCGACTAAACCACTCAAAAGGCAATCAAAGTGGTGATCAGAAGTTGTATATGTTCAAATGACTACTGTGGAGGATACCATAAGACCTTGAGGCAATCAAATGTAAAACACAATATTTATGAAAGTAGTAAATCGGTCCGATTCAACCCGAACACGACAGGAAGGGTAATAGAAATCCAAAACAATTAGATAATCAGCTAACGTCAAATTAATCAACCATTTTCATGATCATTTTATCAATGAGAACATTTATGTTAACAAGTTTAGTTGGTTAACTAACCAGTACTCAACTAATTGGTTTGTAGAACGCCAGAAATATAATTGCCAACTATGTTGAAAAGATTTATGATGCAAGTAAGTAAGTGCAAACAATCTCAGAAAGCACTACTTAATTAATACAACAGCACAATTGCATGAGACAATAGAAAAACTTTGGGATGAGCAGTCTGCACTATAATGTGGATCATTTAGTAAATAAAATGTGATTTGTTCTCACATTTCGGTGCAGAATCATGTTATACTACATAAACCATCCTAACATGGATATAGAAAGAGTTTGAAATACAGAAGCTCGACACATTGGTAAGCCCAACGATGCCCTAATTTGTGCTAAAAGGAGAACATGGTTACCACAGTAATGACACAGCGTAGTCCATGTTCTAGCAGTACGAGACACCGCTGACTGTGATGAAAGCGCCTGATATTTAAACTGAATTCACTTTACTGCAGAGTGTAACTGCCTGGCCATTTGACACCATTGTTTGTAGTACGTTTAACATCCCTTATGCGACACCTGTTATAGTGTTTTATAACCCCGATGCTGAGCTTCTTTTACACGGCCGAACACCACGGAGATCACAGGACTCAGTAGACTGTGAGCTACTAAAAGAACCGTCGTCATTGGACTTTGTTTCTCTGGATTTAGAGGAAGTTATTTCAGTCAAACAACTTGCAGATTGAGGCCCCGGCCCCACGGGAACGCATACGGCAAAACGCATAGGATTAAGGCAATCGCCAAAAAGCTTCCGCCCACACGCAATATACACCGGATTGTGTCTTCCCACACGAGACAGCTCCGTTTAGATCCAACCGCTGGAAAAGCTGCAGTACATATGCCGAGCCTGTACGTGGCGCTGTAACTTCCTCCACAAAAGCAGCGAAGAAGAATGGTTGTCATGGCTGCACTTCTGTTTATTCTCCGCGGTGGGGGCGGAGGGAACCGCGCAGAGTTTTTCGCCGGTCAACGTGTGTTAAAGTTTAAATCTTCCGGACAAAATTATAAAAGTGCCGGTCAAAGGTCTTCTTTGTTATTTATTGAGCTTTAAAACAAATGAATAACGACGATATAATGATATATGATAATAAAATACACGGAGGCTGTCTCTTTTTCCTCTCTTCTGACAGCGTCAGTGTCTGTCTCATGCAGCAGCTGATCCAGTAATGATGACTGGACAGTAAAAATAAACATATTTATAACTAGTTTAGGTAGTTTGAGAGGTAATTAAAATAGCTAAGGGTGATGATCTGACTTGAAGTGTGTGTTTTGCTCCCGCTGCATCACAGCGGGAGGAGCTGCGTGTCTCCGTCCTGTCAGATTAGACTTCACTCGCGTTTATGTTCATATCGAGAGAAAGATAAATAATCTGAATTCAGTGTGCAGTGTACTTTTGCGGGGGTGAGCAGCAGAGGCGGGGAGAGGCGGGGCTATTGCGTTGTCATTATCAGAAACGGATGACCGTATAGGCGACCACACGGCCCCGTTGGACCCCCCAGAGCGCTCCGTTCCCAGATCTATCCACCTTTGGACCCGTTGTCGTTTGCAGGGTCTGTTTCTACGTTTCCGTTACGGCGTCGTCTAGCTTAAAGGGCTATACGCATGAGAAATATGCGGATACAACCCCTTTTCGTTCCCGTGGAGCCTGGGCCTTAATAACTGCATCAATTTTAACCTTTGTTCCTTACGGCCACGTTTTTCTGTTGACATTAACATTATTTTTGTCATTTCAGCTGATCCTGGGTGCTTTAATGAACATAAACAAGACGTTAATCCTCACCTGTCTCAATGGCATTGCTTTCGTTTTTCTTCCACTGCTCTGCAACGTCGTTTGCCAGGGGGTCATCTGGATTGGGAGCACTTAATAACGCCTGGATAGATAGCAACACTGTGCGGATCTGCAGGGCTGGAGACCACTTATCTGCAAGAGAAGTTCAGAAAGAGACACAAAAAGAGAAGACGCTTAAAATCTAAAAGGAAACTTCAGGGTGATAAAGCATTGGCGCAAGTGGCAAAGAGAATTTGAGAGGAAACGTAATAAAGGAAAGCCAGTCGGGCTCTTGTAAAATCAAATATAAATATGGGCTAGGGACAAACATTAAAAGCAGATCAGTTTGTCTGTGAATCAGAGACTGTTCCATTATATTCTTTAATAACTTCAAGGCAAGTTTAGCAGCGCTGCTTTGCTCTTGTCAAGTAAACATGACCTTGACGTTGTTTACCTCAACTTGATTTAACAGTTGTAATCACTTATGTTTCCTCAGGCTTTATTCGCCAAGGACACATTGTGAAGAACAGCTGCTCCTTAGCCATCTCATATCATGAGGGGAAATTACATTTCTCACCTTTGACTTTATTCTGATTGTGGCAATAAAAACGGTATCTTCGATTATATGTCTGGTTTGATGTCAACGTAACAGCACTGCAAATAGGTTACACATTTGATATTACAATTAATCAAATGTGTAACATTAAAGAACCACACATGACATTGAGACTCTTTGCAGCTCCATAATCAACAGACAGCTAAAAATAACTGTTCTCCAAAAAGGAAGTACGTTTTGGACTTCATTTGTTGTGTGTTCAGACTCTCAAAAAGGTGCTAATAATAATATGGGTTGTTGGAATAATAGGTCAGCAGGTTGATCATGCGTAAGGTGTCGTAAAAGCCATAACCAATATAGATTTTCTACATCAGATATCCCTAATTTTTTCCTACACGTTGACTGTCTATGACTATGCTTATAAGTGCAAATGTTAAGGTTTATTAAAAACAAAAATTCTATTATACAATCCTTCTGTGCACAAGGTTTTCACATTCAAATAAAGGAAAGATAACATATTAGTTTCCCTATTATAAGGTTTCTTACCTTTCAAAATGTCTAAACATATTCTTCCCAGTTTGTCAACATTGGGGTGGTAGATTTTGGTCATGAATCGCACTTTGGGAGCTGCCATGGGATACTCTTCTGGAAGAAATAGTTCAAGTTTAAATGTGCCTCCTTCAAAAGGAGAGTCTTGAGGCCCTGCGATGATCACATGGAAGTAGCGTGCGTTCCCTTCATCTGGCGTGGCCGTGATCCCGGGAACCGGCTCTGCCATCAACCGCTGCGTCTCCTGAGCAGAACAGAAATACACAATACGTTTGTTGACATTTACGAGTATAAAAACATTGCTGTGGGTGTGGATTGTCCAGTTGATAATGAATGGCGGGACACACTTTCACCCTGCTTAGTCACACACACTTGTACAAGCCTTGCCCACATTCAGACAAAGCCACATTCCACAAACTGTTGTTTAACACGGAAACTCAGAAGGTGTTTGACTGCTGGTTTGACAGTACGATGACAAACATTAAATGGCTAATTTGCTGATTAAAAAACCCATTAATTAGGGATTCTAGTAACATTGTTTTTATTGTAGATTAATCTGCTTTTTTCTTGCTTTACAAAATGCCGGAAAATATTTCAAAAATGTAATTCCTCAGAACTACAAGTAAGGTCTTTATACTGCTTGTTTGGTCTGCCTACTATCCAAAAGATATGGTGTTACCACTACACAAAGCTTACTAAACCAGCAGGTATTTACAGTTGTACCATTGGATTTGTAGCACTTAATGGACAGTCAATTCATTATTTCAATAGGCATTGTTCAATTTTCTAAATAATAGACGTGTTATTTTAGCCCCCAGTTATTTTAGGATCCATTTGATTATAAGAGTTCATGTAACAGATGATACACGTTTGTATGGTGGCGTAATTCTGAGTTTTACTGCAATACAGTAGGCCAACGACACTATGGGAACAAAAAAGGAAGTGAAGCATTTTTTAAATTTCTGCATTTAAAAAAAAGCAGGTGCACCAATATCTGCAGTCAACAGGAAGTAGACTAGGTTAAATGACTTCGTATACTGCAGGGTAGCTTGTGAATTTACTCCAGGTGGAACTAAAGTCTGATTTAGCACTTGATTATATTTCACATCATTCATCCAGATCTGTGAAGTAACTAAAGGTATTAAACAATATAGTGAAGTAAATGTGAACCTCTCAATTGTAGTGGAGTAGAAGTACAAAGTAGGAAAAACATTAAAATACTCAAGTAAAGTACAAGTACTTAAGTACAGTACTTGAGTAAATGTACTTAGTTACTTTACACCACTGAGTACACTGGTAAATCGGGTCGTTAATAGCGTATATTCCTTCACTAGGATTCGAAAACAAACTCTCCATAATGGAAGCTTGTGTTGTGTTTTCACTTCGCTTAAGGTTGTTGTAAAGGCTGTGAAAAACCTGCTAAAGCCGATAAATATGATGCTGGACGAAGTGGCGGAACAGGCTGCTTGAGGCCTGATGGAGGAAACCGCAACGCAAAGGGCCCTTACATGTCTCCCTATTTTTTCATTTCATTTCATACAAAATAAACAGAATGACCATTGTTGCTTTGAGTCAAGCATTTTCATGTTCTGAAACCACAAGGGCAGCGTTTTCGCATCCAGACATGTGTACCAATCACCCAAAAGCTACAACTGCTAGCATGGCTAACATTAGCGAATCCATTCATATGGCGACTAGGACAAAATGTCATAATTTGTTGATTCATACCATACATTAGCAACCTAGTGTTGTACAAACTACACGTAAAGCACGACAATAAATCTAGTGGAGAACATAAAACACAGCTAGAGAAGAAGGGAGTGAACGGAAGTGGAAAAACAAAACAGAAAAAATACCGAGTTAGCTTGATATGAGCTAACTATGCTAGTAATGCTAACGCCAGAATTACACGTTTTTTGGTAGTAAATGTACTTTCATACTCTCACAAAATACACTTATCAATACCCCACGACCGAGTGTGTTAGTGTATAAATACAATGTGTGGTGTAAAGTGTACCTTTATAATCCTACGAGGCAAACCGGCCATCTTGTGTTAGCTATTATATTTTTAGCCGTGGACTCGCCTTCTCTTCAGGTCGGATTGACTAACTGCGGGGCGGGGGGCGGGGCTAATAACTCAGACTTCCGGTGGCTTCAGATGACGTCACTAAATATGATGTTCAAGATTGTTTTGCACATTTTTTAGTGGTTTAATACAAAATGTTACACGCAGTATATGCTGTAAAATAGACACTAGAGAGATTTAAAACTGATATTGACTATTCTTGACATTTCTGTAATTTTCCCACATTTTATTTTTGGGGGAAATTTCACATTCACCAGAAGACATGGACTGACTTTAAGCCCAATTTTGCACATAGTATACTTTGTAATATTAACATAATAAAACTTGTCAAAGAGGAAAAAAATTACAATAAATTGCCCATATTTTAGGTGTTATTTCCCCCCAAAAGTATAAATTGCAGCTTTCCGTTAAATAGCATTAATCTTTATTTATATTTGTGCATGTTGTGTGGAAAACAATTTTATTCAAACATGCCAGTTTTTTTCCGAAAGCATGTTTTTTCTCCTTCATACAAAACATATTTGTTTGACTCAATAAATACATAAAAGTGTACTTAGGTAAATGTTATTGTCTGCCTTCATATTATTGCAATCGTTCATTTTTTTGCTATGCCCTTTGCTTATAAGATTATCTTTATTAGATTTGATTTTACCTTTACCATAGAGCAGGGGTTCCCAACCCCCGGGCCGCGGGGACCTCTACACACATCGAACTGCCCGATTATTCCCGCTATTACTCGTTTTATGAAGGAGATGTCTGGTCACCAAGGCGCATGATGTGTGTGTATGTGCTCTGCTCAGCTCAGCTCTGTGTGTGTGTTCGGTGTGTTTGTGTCTGTCCGACACCGGCATTTGTTTTCAAATTACCATGAACAGTAATTTAATCTCGATGTAGTGCTAAATGCTTTCGGAGTGCACCGGAACGAACGACACTATCATAATATCTTCTGAAAATAAATGCCAGTGTCAAACACACACACACACACACACACACACACACACACACACACACACACACACACACACACACACACACACACACACACACACACACACACACACACACACACACACACACACACACACACACACACACACACACACACACACACACACACACACACTCCTGCCCTTCCTGCTCCTCCTGCTCCTCCTGCTCCTCCTCCTCGTCTGACAGCTCAATGATGTCTCCTGCAGTATGGCAAATGTTGTGTAGGACACAGCAGGCAGTCAACAGCAGGGACAAAGGTGTGGTTCCAACGCCTTAGAGCACATGTGTCAAACTCAAGGCCCGGGGGCCAAATCAGGCCCTTGGTGGATTTAATTTCGGCCCGCAGAATAATTTCTAATTACTATTAGATCTGGCCCGCCGGTATATTGCACCTTCACTCAATCCTGAGGGTTTCCTCCGCTCAGAGCCTGACCCCAAACATTGATGAACTTGCACCCAAGATGAGATGCCAAGTATCTGGCTTGAACTAGCATCACAGAGCAGCACACTGAGTTTACATGGATGTTTCCTTCTGCACTTTCTTTCTTGAGACAACAGGGCATGTTTGGTTTTTTCTTTGAGGGAAATAGTTTTTTTGAAGCTGTTGTTGGCCTGTGGAAAAATGTAATCATAAGAAATGACTCCGGAAAAGCTGCAGATAGAGCCATAAGAAATGAATGCAACTGATTATTTAATGTTTAATGTTGTTTTTATTAGCAATAATTTAAGCTTTGTTAATTCCAGGTTTAATATGTGCAATAAGTTCATTTCAATAAGTTTTGCAATAAACATTGAACCAGTCCGGCCCTCGACTAGTACCGATTTTTTTTTTGGCCCACTGTGTATTTGAGTTCGACACCCCTGCCTAGAGGGAGGCCCCTCCATCACACCTTCAGTTTGCGGAAAGCTCTATGAAGTTACACGCCTTGGCCTGGCAGCAGCTGAAGCGTCTCTGTACTCTCCCCTGTAGTGGCTACCGATACGGGGTTACGATGGTTATTGGGTGTACAATGCAGGGGTAGCCACCATCCCCCACCATGAAATACCCTGGAGGAGGGTACAGAGCCTCTTAATAGATTGCACTGTTTTTAAGAACACGGGTGAACACAGGTTTGTAGAAATCATCTCTTACCATCTCAGACACACAAGTCCATACATTCCTGGATAACATAACCATTTGCATCAGTGTTATAACTCACCCATAAAGTGCTGTGCGCATTCAAATCACCACACCATATTATTTTCCTTTGTACCAAACCACCTGTTTTAATTAATGTGGCAGAATTTAAGAGTATTATATTGATTGTAATAATGTACTACTATCAAACTATGCCTTTGCAATCCAAACTTTAATAACAAGTAATTATTGATCCCTTACTCTATGAATTAAATGATAACTAATCCCATTCTTTAGAAATGATGCTACACCTCCACCTTTCCCAATGTCCCTATCATTCCTGATTGCAGTGTACCCATATAATACAAAATCCCATTGTGACTTTAACCATGTCTCTTGGAGGGGAGGGTGGGGTATCTATCTTATTTGAAAGTATTGGGACACTAAACCAAAATAATAGTTGTCTTTTATGTTAGCAAAACTAGTTAACCGTCACAGAACATCATGATGTCACCACTGTGCCTACCACTACGCTCTTAGACCCCAAAATACCTCCACCACCTCAACTGCCATGTTATAGACTACTACATTTTCCATTGAAAGATTATTTTGTTTTTATGACATGGTCAAATTAAGCTTCTGAGTAATTCCTGACATCTGAATTTGGTTTCTACTACACATGGTCTAAAATGTATGATCAACATATAAACCAGTTGAAAGTGATTTTATGGCACACAATAAAAAGAATTCCAAGCCATCATTGGTGGCCATCTTGAACATTGCAGCCATCTTGGATTTTTGAGTGGCTTTTTGCCAGTCACACAATCAAAATGTCCTCAGAGGGGAATTTATCTATGGTCTTAATATGTCTTGGGGTTTGTCTGGGTTTTATAGCTAAAATGTCCCTTTAGGTAGTTTGAAAAATATCGGCCCTGAGTTGTCGGCATGATAACACTGATGGGAATGAATTCATGAAAAGTCAATAAAATACTTAAAGCAAACAGATTTTAAATGCAAAGTCGTCTTTATTTAGAACAGAAAGTGTGCAGAATAAAGTGAAAGAAAGCCATAACATTTAATCATTCATTAAGATTATAGCTGAAAAACAGACATTTGAAATAGTTTGATTTAATTGACAATGAGATTAACGTAAAATCAAATGAAGAATTTATACTTTCTATGATTACAAGTAGCACTGATTGAAATGTTGGACTCTGCTCTTTACTTCAGTGAGTGTAAAGAATGCTCAGCCTTTACTGATAGACACACAGATGCTCAAAGCAGCCACAGTTTCCCTCGTTAAGACTTCTCTTCACAACATTGAGACCAGCCTTCTCATACTCTGGAATCAGAGCGATGTTGACGAGCAGGGCGATGGTCTTGATGGGGTTGTTGCATCCCTTTTTCTTGTACCACAGGTACACAGAGTGCCCATTGGTCCCCTCGTTCAGGTTAACACTCACTGACTTGTAATTTTGCTGCTGATATTCCTGATACTGATTATCAGTGATGGAGACTTTCAGGTCTTTGAGTGCCTTCTTGGGGTCGGTGGTCTGACGGTACCAGATGAAAACAAAGGCTCCTCCTGCAGCCTTGTTAGTGTCTTCATCCAGACGGATGTAGCCATCCTTAAAGTAGTCGGAGTCTGACCCAAAGGAATCAGTGGCAGTGACTTCACAGATGTACGTTTGTTTCTCTCTCTTCAGCCAGACGTGGATCCAGTTTCCACAAGCCCGGCGGTTTAGATCACAGGCTACTCTCTCCCAACCAAATTTGAATTTTGCAGCTTCATTGTGTGCATCGGCAGTGACAGAAATGTCCACTATGGGAACATCATTCTCTCCGGACCCATGGAAGTACCAAAGGTAGAGGTGACTACCTGCTGCTCCAGCATTGAGACATTTATCGATCTTTGTGTACCCTGCATTGATCAAACCGTCAGCCATCTCATTGCTGAAGGAAACTTGAACCTTGGTGATAGGACACGATCCACGTTTGTACCAAAGATAGATGTGATTCCCTCCTGCTCCTTTGTTCAGATCAACATTGATTTTTGTGAAGCCTTCTGCTTGGAGCATTTGCTCCTCAGCTTCATCAATGGACACTTGAAGTGCTGTGATGTAGTTGGTCATTTTAGGAAACTGCATTGAAGAAAGAGAAATCTTTATTAAACACAATACGACAAGTTAGCTGCACAAATGTGACGAAGCCTGCGAGCTAGTTAAGGCAGTCAGCTCGAGCACCAATGATACATTTACACGTGACGCGCCTCGTCCCTCTTACAACCAACCAAACACATTCTCCTAAACCTGCCGCTCTATTTAAGCTGCCAGATCCGCCTGCCTCTGCCTCGCTAATGCTGCTGCTGCTGCTGCTTCCACGATACTGCTGCTCGCCTGCCCCACCACCACCCCAGCTTCCACCCCCAGCATCCACCTGTAGGCTCGGGGGACAGTTATCTGTATGGGGATAACTAAATCTGTGGAGGGATGAGGCCCGAGCCTAGACGCCAAACTCAAACTATATGCTGCTTCTAATAAATATATCAAAGAAACACGTGAGTTGTCTGACTGAACTCTGCCTTTTCAGATGAGCTCCAATATAAATATGAAAAATCAAAATATCGATTCTCAGATATAGATCACCATAATGACATCTAAAATCATTGCATTTTTAAATGTGCATTCATACTGCAACCATTTACAATATTCATAGAGAATATTAGGAAATAAACATTTTCTGAAATAGAAAATCTATGCTCCACAGCAAGAAAATAATACATTGTTGAACACTTACGTGTCTGCTGACAGGGAATGATAGAGGTCAACTGGTCTGCTGAAGTCTGTTGTACTTACCACAAGTCAGCTGCCTTTATATAGAGATCAGAAAGGCTTTGGCTCATTGTGCAATCACTACTTGTGAGGAGTCATATTCCAAAGAAAAGGTGTCATCTATAAATACACCCACTTATTCAGAAAAAACAAACCTAACAAATCTACACCAGAAAATAAGTCAACATTTGTTTTCTTTTACTGAACATGTGACTGCTGAATTTACCCAACGCCTTGTGTTCCTTCTCAGGAAAAATAATACGTACATTTTACTTTTCTATTCTGCGAAAGCAAATGTGATCTCCAAAAAACTATTTTGAATGTGTAAAGACCCTAATAAAAGTAGAAAATGAGAAGCAATCTAATGCAATAATAATAATGTTGTCTAGAGTTATTATTATGGTAAAGTCATACGGTTTTGAAAATGTGTTGTGCCCCCTATAGCTCAACTGGTAGAGCTGGAGGCCCATGAACTGGGGACGGGTCTCTATGCGGAAGACCTGTGTTGGAATCAGTCCTGGCATCATTTGCTGCAAGTCATCATCACTGTCTCCCTGATCCAAAGGTACTCTTTCAAAACATTCACAAGCTAGCTTTAGAACAAAACTAAGATCTCCCCAAGAGTAGAAATTGAAGCTGTAGAGATGTGTATGTATGAAAAATCAGGTCTCTATAGAGAACCGCAGTGACGCGTCCTAAAACCCGGAAGTAAACTCCTTCCGGTTCCTTCGTCAAAAACGCAATGCAATTTCTCCATAGGATTTTGGAAAATAGCTGGAAATAAGGTCTGTGGTTGACACACATTTAAGAGACGGATCACGTTTTGTTCAGCCGGATAATCTCCACATGTCTACCCTACTTTTATAATTTTCGAATCATAATTCTAGTCGCCAGAAGCAAAATGCTAACGTTATGCTATAAACGAACTACAGCAGGGACGCTGCTTCAACGTCACGCCAACTTAAGATCCATATTCAAACATACAGATTCTAAATGGTACAAGTTGAAGCGTTTGTTTGAACAGTTTTCAGGAGGCAGGTACTTGCTTTCAAGCAGAACAGGGCAAACAAACTTAGCGGTAGTGTTTACGTGTTCGGTGTAATGACGTAAATTCAGCCACTTGTTAACAACCATCGTTTTTCAGACACGTAAACTCTTCAGAAATCACCAGCGGGGTCACTGCTGATGTATTTAATGTCGTAGAACAAAACGTGATATGTCTCTTCAATTTGTGTCAAACACAGACCTTATTTCGAACTATTTTCCAAAATCCTATGGAGAAATTGCATTGCTTTTTGTCGAAGGAACCGGACGTGGTAAAAATGCTAACTTACTTCCGGGTTTTAGGACGCGTCACTGCGGTTCTCTATACAGCGGACCAGAACTCCATAGCAGTCTTCAAATTCTGAGACTAGATTATGGCTGGCTTTATTCCTTTAGATATAATTAAAATCTGGGAGCACTACTCCTTTACTGTTTATAACAATTCATATGTCTATGATACATCATTTAAATTATTATCAATTAAAGAGACCTGTAATGCTTTTTGGGGTGTTCCCTTTCCTGTAGTGTGTTCTATAGGTTTTTGTGCTTGTAAATGGTCTGCAAAGGCTAACATCCCTGTGTTCCCTTCAGAGGAAGTTTAACTTCCCCCCCGAAGAACATCAGCAGGAGAGGACTCTTTAAAGTACGGACACTATATATACACCTGAACATCAGCAGGAGAGGACTCTTTAAAGTAGAGACACTACATACTGATATACACCTGAACATCAGCAGGAGAGGACTCTTTAAAGTAGAGACACTACATACTGATATACACCTGAACATCAGCAGGAGAGGACTCTTTAAAGTAGAGACACTACATACCGATATACACCTGAACATCAGCAGGAGAGGACTCTTTAAAGTAGAGACACTACATACTGATATACACCTGAACATCAGCAGGAGAGGACTCTTTAAAGTAGAGACACTACATACTGATATACACCTGAACATCAGCAGGAGAGGACTCTTTAAAGTAGAGACACTACATACTGATATACACCTGAACATCAGCAGGAGAGGACTCTTTAAAGTAGAGACACTACATACTGATATACACCTGAACATCAGCAGGAGAGGACTCTTTAAAGTAGAGACACTACATACTGATATACACCTGAACATCAGCAGGAGAAGGCCCCTCTAACAATCTCAGAGGTGGCTCCAAAATAAGTAGTTATAATGTGCGTCAGGTAGGACCCCGGCAACAGGCGCAGCCACCACCTCTCTTTACAGTCACTTTCCCTTGGGAGGAAATTGAGAAAGATAGGTGAACAAAAGCAGAACTAAAGAACACACACACACACACATTTAAAGTAGATACACCCAAATCGTAATTTTACATAGAATTTCAGAGAATATTTCCCAATTCGTGCATGACATTTCTTAATGCACTGGTTTCAAAAGTGATGATACATAAAATGACCTTAGGCTGTCGTTGCACGATGAAAACAAAGCATTAGCTTCAGGGTTTTTTAATGTGCCAGATAACGAGATTGAAACAAGGCATGGTATAAAAACTTTAAAATGTGTTATGCTCTACAAAGAATAATGCAAGTTTATATGAATGCATGTTAACACAAAATAATGTGAAACGTGTGGTGCAGTGGGTTGTGTGTTGGTGTTCGGATCAGGGGGTCACAGGTTCAAACCCCACTGCAGTCAGCATGTCGTTGTGTCCCTGAGACACTTCACCCCAAATTGCTCCTGTGGGGATTGCCCACAGTATTGAGTATGTAAGTCGCTTTGGATAAAAGCGTCTAACAAGGGACATGTAATAATGATTCAACCAAATATTGTGGCTGAGCCCTATACGCCATGTGAACACAGAGCCATACTTAAATAGTCCCTTTAATGTGTCGATGTGATTTATTATAAAGGCTTAGTTTGTGTGTTTTCTTAATATGAAGTTCACCTTTATTGTATTGATTTCCACTCTGTACTTTACTTGTTCAATCCAAATATAGAGAGCAGGGATCTATTTCTGTGACATGAACTTTGATTCACACATAAATGCTGCCATAAAAAGAATGTATTGACTGTGTTGGACAAAAAGCCTTTTCTTTTTTAATTATTTTTGAATATTTCTATGCTAGTTTTTTGGTAAGGTTATGAAAGCAGGTCTTTCACTTGTAACAGGGTAAAAGGGTTTTTCTACACTATACTACTACTTTTAAGTAAAAGCCCATACTACTACTTTTAAGTAAAAGTAGTAGTATGGGCCAAATAAATATGAACACTTATTAACATCATTGTCGAAAACAGCCACTCAAAATAGTGATCGATTAAATCGACATAGAGTTTAACATCAAAACTGTGACTTTTCTGCGGCGCGGCGCCTTTCCCTGCAGATCGCTTATCCCAGAACATCAGCAGGAGAGGACTCTTTAAAGTAGAGAAACTACATACTGATATACACCTGCACATCAGCAGGAGAGGACTCTTTAAAGTAGAGACACTACATACTGATATACACCTGAACATCAGCAGGAGAGGACTCTTTAAAGTAGAGACATTACATACCGATATACACCTGAACATCAGCAGGAGAGGACTCTTTAAAGTAGAGACACTACATACCGATATACACCTGAACATCAGCAGGAGAGGACTCTTTAAAGTAGAGACACTACATACTGATATACACCTGAACATCAGCAGGAGAGGACTCTTTAAAGTAGAAACACTACATACTGATATACACCTGAACATCAGCAGGAGAGGACTCTTTAAAGTAGAGACACTACATACTGATATACACCTGAACATCAGCAGGAGAGGACTCTTTAAAGTAGAGACACTACATACTGATATACACCTGAACATCAGCAGGAGAGGACTCTTTAAAGTAGAGACACTACATACTGATATACACCTGAACATCAGCAGGAGAGGACTCTTTAAAGTAGAGACACTACATACCGATATACACCTGAACATCAGCAGGAGAGGACTCTTTAAAGTAGAGACACTACATACTGATATACACCTGAACATCAGCAGGAGAGGACTCTTTAAAGTAGAGACACTACATACTGATATACACCTGAACATCAGCAGGAGAGGACTCTTTAAAGTAGACACTACATACTGATATACACCTGAACATCAGCAGGAGAGGACTCTTTAAAGTAGAGACACTACATACCGATATACACCTGAACATCAGCAGGAGAGGACTCTTTAAAGTAGAGACACTACATACCGATATACACCTGAACATCAGCAGGAGAGGACTCTTTAAAGTAGAGACACCACATACTGATATACACCTGAACATCAGCAGGAGAGAACTCTTTAAAGTAGAGAGACTACATACTGATATACACCTGAACATCAGCAGGATAGGACTCTTTAAAGTAGAGACACCACATACCGATATACACCTGAACATCAGCAGGAGAGGACTCTTTAAAGTAGAGACACCACATACTGATATACACCTGAACATCAGCAGGAGAGAACTCTTTAAAGTAGAGACACTACATACTGATATACACCTGAACATCAGCAGGATAGGACTCTTTAAAGTAGAGACACTACATACTGATATACACCTGAACATCAGCAGGAGAAGGCCCCTCTAACAATCTCAGAGGTGGCTCCAAAAGAAGTAGTTATAATGTGCGTCAGGTAGGACCCCGGCAACAGGCGCAGCCACCACCTCTCTTTACAGTCACTTTCCCTTGGGAGGAAATTGAGAAAGATAGGTGAAAAAAATCAGAACTAAAGAACACACACACACACATTTAAAGTAGATACACCCAAATCGTCATTTTACATAGAATTTCAGAGAATATTTCCCAATTCGTGCATGACATTTCTTAATGCACTGGTTTCAAAAGTGATGATACATAAAATGACCTTAGGCTGTCGTTGCACGATGAAAACAAAGCATTAGCTACAGGGTTTTTTAATGTGCCAGATAACGAGATTGAAACAAGGCATGGTATAAAAGAAAGTTGTCTTTTTGCCTTTACATTAAATTACATTACATGTCACTTGTTAGATGCTTTGATCCGAAGCGACTTACATACTCAATACTGTGGACAATCCCCACAGGAGCAATTTGGGGTGAAGTGTCTCAGGGACACAACGACATGCTGACTGCAGTGGGGTTTGAACCTGTTCCGAACACCAACGCACAACCCACTGCACCACACACCTCCCACGCGTGTCTCATTCATTATTCCTTAATAAAACTTGTCAAAGAGAGGAAAAAATGACAATAAATTGCCCATATTTTTGTTGTTATTTCCCCCCAAAAGTCTAAAGTTGCAGCTTTCAGTTAAATAGCATTCATCTTTATTTATATTTTTGCATGCCAGTTTTTTAATGAAAGCATGTTTTCTCTCCTTCAAACAAAACATATTTGTTTGACTCAATAAATACATAAAAAATAAAGTATTTAGTTAAATGATATTGCAATCGTTTTTGTTATGCCCTTTGCTTATAAGATTATCTTATATAAGATTTGATCCTATACCTTTACCTTCAGAGCATGAGGCCGTTCATTGCTTATAATCAGGAATAGACCATTCTGTTGTATTAAAGCTACACCATCGTAGACAGTATTCAATATTAAGAACATTCAAAGAAATAAACTAAATAAATATATGAATGAAACACACACATTGGAATCGGAGGATGAAACCCTCTTTATTATGTCACACATGCACAGCACACACAGTCAACTTTGACCTCTGCATTTAACCGAAACTGGTACTAGGAACAGTGGGCAGCTATTGGAGCAAATGGGGGGACACATTAAACAACCATGTGAGAAATAATAGAATAAAATAATTCCAACTTAATAACATATTTGAGATATAGTTTATATTTCATAAGGACATTTTTGTTTTGAAAACAGCAAGATATTAAGTTCATGACCATATATGACAAAACAGAGATAGCATTAAAGTGCACCTATCATGCTATTTGAAGGCATATATTATGGGTCTCAGATATATAAAAAACATGTCTATGATGTGTTTTGCTCAAAATACAAACAGATCATGCATTTTAGAAATCCCTCATATCCCTCTATTCCAGCTCTGTTGGAGAAACGCGGATTTTGGGTCCTTAGCTTGAAAGAAAGAAAAAGAGGAGGCGGAGCTAATGCCTGATCAGAATTCTACCGGAGATAAAGTTAAATTCTGCTGTGATAAAACGCAATCCTGTTCTAAACCACATCAAGGATTATTTCTGAAACAGTATGGAGCTCAAATGCTTTTTCTCTTGCAGGTTTATCACAAGGTGAGTTCCTTTTTTTATTTCCTGCTTTTTAAACACATGTAGCTACAGGTTAGCTCTGAGTGTTAGCGAGGCTTGCTAATGTAAACACCGACCATATTACGTCCAAAACACGTCAGGCATTGTTTCTGATAGCAACTTTCTGTGGGTCCACCATCCGAAATTACGTCATATCTGCAGCAAATCTGTATCCGCTCGTTGTACCCCCGTTTTTAAAAGATGTCGGTACGGAGGAAAAGAGAGAGGGTTTTATTTTCTGACGCTGCGTGAGTTCCCCGATACACCGGGGACACATATTTATGTATAAAAGACATCAAAAAGTGCATTTTGCATGATAGGAGACCTTTAAATCATTATATTTAGAAAGATGGAAAAAGCATATATTAAACATTTTTCCCTGGAAGATGTTACAGTTATATAATTTTAGGGAAATTGCTTCAAGTTTTCATCCCCATTAGGGTGACAGCATAAGAAGGATACATTTAGTTATTTTCTATTAAATAATTTGATACCAAAAACATATTACATTTATGACCATATATGAGTTAAGCATCAAAATCCTCATATTTTGAAAGCCTAATTTTGCATCCCTGAATATGGGAATACGGATTATATGTAAAATTGTTTTTTTATATAACTTATTTAACGATATTCCGAGACATAACAATGAGAGAAAAAAATGTTTTTAAGATTAAATGTGGTATTATTTCTTACAGGTTAAGCCGGTGATGAACAAAAACAATCAAGACCATATATAACAAGGGAAAAGCATCAAATCTTCTATCAAAATAATTGTAAATAATTCATTAATCATCTCGTTTTGCGGCTGTATTCTTTTGCATGACGACATTTAGGAAAGAAATACACTTTTCTCTGATACAAGCCGACACAGCAATTCAGCTTTAAAGCTCATCCCTCTTCTCCTCCTCCTTATGGAAGACTTGTCCAGTCTGCTGTGAGAGTCAATCGGCTTGTTTTAAGTCTTTGCATAAGTGTGGAAAACATGACCTTCCTTACCTTCACCAACAACTCATCCAGAAAAGCCCATTTTCTGGGTGTAGATATATGTCTCATTCAAACCTGAAAATGGACCACAGAAAAGTGCTGAGTAGAGGCATCACAACCAGGGGCGCCGCCAGGGATTTTGGGCCCCATGAAAAGATATCACATTGGTTACTTAAACATTTTTTTCTTAATGTTCTAAAATTGTTTGGGCCCGTGACTGACAGGGGCCCAAACAATTTTAGAACATTAAGAAAAAAAGTTAGAATCGTCCTAACTTTTCACCCCCTTACACAACATACAGCCTGCCATCAATGCCATTATATAAAATATGACATTTAAATCCCCTATTATATTTCACAAGCTTTTGATTTGATTTTAAAGGCATACAATAATCTCAAGTTAATATTCTTACCACTGACATCAAAGCAGACTGCGTTTAAGAGTGTGCTACATTCAGATTCAGTCCAATATCCAGTAGCAGAACTCATCTTTGTGCATCGTGTCCATGAAGTATTGTCTGGTCCTCCTCCCATCGTCTGAACTCCGTCTCCCCCGGTTTGTAGAAGCTTGTGTCTGACAGTGACCAGCTCCAGCTGTCCACGTCATCGTACAGCCCTATCCAGGCCAGCTGAAAGCAATATTCACTGTGTTATAAACAATTACACCGTGATGTAGCTTTTAAAGCTGCTCAAGGAAATATATGTTTAATTAAAGGTACATTTGTTTTGCCTTTATGAGTTCAGCCTTGGTACAAGGTAAGTTGATTTATACAGCACCTTTCAACACACAGCATTTCAAAGGGCTTTACAAAATGAAAATCATTAAGAGCATTAAGAAATAGTGCAACGGAAACACATAATAAAACGATATTTCAAAACAGTCATTAAGAAGCAAAGAAAATAAAACAAACATAAAACAAGCTAATATAGAATAACACAGGTATAAAGAAAGGCCTTCATGCCTTGAAAGGCATTTAGCAGTGATGAAGGATCATCACTAGTCCTTGTTCTGTGTAAAAGTATATACAAACGTTTATTTAAAGGACATATGAGGCTTTAGCTGTCTGTGGATATTTCCAGGCTTACTGTCTTTCTAATACGAAATTCCCTCCTTTTGTAAGAGTCCTTCCACTGCAGCTCAAATGTTCAAGCTTCAAGGCTTGTATTTGTCATACGTACATAGCTACAACGTAGTTATGTCGATGAAATCTTAGGTCACACTGTCTTGTGAATCACAACGGGGGTATAATGAAAACACTTTACACTACTACATGTAAGGTCGATTATATCATTTTCAGACCTGTCATCAGCATTAGTCAAAATAGCTTTAAAATGAAAGAGTGAACTCACCGTGTCAACATACCCTCCCATGCTGTTCAGGAGAGTCACAACCTCCATGCTGTCTACTGTGGCCAGGTCTGTGTGTTTCTCTCGGCAGTATCTCTGTGCTTCAGCAAAGGTCACTTTTTCATAAAAAAAATGGTACTGACGTCCAGCATGTGATGAGACAGCGCTCAGCCCTGTGGAGACACAGACATTCATCTAGATTCTAGGGTATAACTTGACTTTTCAAAAACAACCCACGTTGACCAAACTGCTGTACAGAACAGAGCAGGTAGCAACCTTTCATAGAATAAATAAATAAAAGAAACACCGACGTAAACACGTAATACACACAGCTCATATGCACAAATAAATAGGTATAGGCACTGTCAGCCGGATAAGGAGTCAAACGCTAGGGAATACAATTATGTTTTTTAGCGTGGATTTAAAGCAGTCAATTGAGGGGGCCGATCTGATAGGAATTACACTGAAAAAGTTGATATAATTAAATGTATTATGTCAACAGATTTCAAATAACTGTATTAGGTTAATTGAAAGCAATAATATTACGTTCAAATAACAAATAGGTTAAACTTAATAGTATAAAAGATATCCATAAAACACTTGCCTGCAGCTGCCATGATCAGCAGCAGAGCGGCGTCCATCTTTGTTTGCTCTCTGCTTGCGAGTGTTGTTACCGCTGAAGGTGTTTCATATAAATGGTTAGCCAGAGTCATCTGAGTTCATGCAAATAGGTCAGCCGCAACAATTGTTTGCATAGTCTTAGAAAAAGAATGCAAAATGGGAAATGTTAATCGTTGTCACGTAGCTATGAGATTCCCAAAACAGTCCTGAGGTAATCATACATCCTGCCAGGGGCGCCGCCAGGGATTTTGGGCCCCATGAAAAGATATCACATTCGTTACTTAAACATTTTTTTCTTAATGTTCTAAAATTGTTTGGGCCCCTGTCAGTCACGGCCCTTAGAATCGTCCTAACTTTTCACCCCCTTACGGCGCCCCTGCATCCTGCCATGCACACAGCTACAGTACAGTTGGGATACCTTTGTTATCATGTGCTACTCTGATATTGAAAGAGTACATTCAGTATTTTCCCAACACAAAGGCAAATAATAAGCTGAAAATACATATTTGGAACTTTATCTTTGTAAAAAAAAAACTTTTAAAGTCGACATTGTAGCGACCAGAAGGGGAAGAAGTACTCAGATCTTGTACTTAAGTAAAAGTTGAAGTCCCAGAGTGTAGGAATACTCTGTTACAGTAAAAGTCCTGCATTCAAAATGTTACTCAAGTAAAAGTACAAAAGTATTATCATCAAAAGATAGTTAAAGTACCAAAAGTAAAAGTAGTCATTGTGCAGATTGGTCCATTTCAGAATAATATATATGATATGTTTTATAATGATTGATCATTAAAGTGTTATCAAAGCTGGTAAAGGTGCAGCTAGTTTGAATTACTTTGTATACTGCAGGGTAGCTTGTGAATGTACTCCTGAGGCTTGTAATACGAAGCCGGATTTTCGCTTAGCGAGGTAACTTCAGGGTAAACTCTGGGTTTCCGGTCTTACGACGCTGGTTCTCTTCTTACCGGGGTAGATCTCCATGGTAACTTATGCTGAACGGCAAACTTGCTCCGGAGCAGGTTTGGTTCCAGATAAGAGATCAACTCAGTGAAAGCACCGCCTGCTGACCAATCAGAGCTCAGTGTGCGGAGTTTAAAGCTATCAAGTCATATTACAGGAGAAAGGAAATACAGAAAAACTGCCGTTGCAGGAAAGACGGCCGGCAAAAATCACCTGACTGTGTGAACGTGAACATTTATAGAATATCCCCTCCCATCTTCAGAGCAATCTGACTATTATAACATTAGCTTTAAGAAGGCTTACTTAAATATCTGCCACAACAGAAGCAGTTGCGACTCGTCATTAGGGGCAACCCCACCTAGTGTCAGCAGAAAGTAATGCAAATAATAATTCCAAAAAAATGCAAAAACAATATATGTTAAAATATATTTTAAGATCATGTTTAGTCATCTGATTCGTCTGTACATTGCTGTTTTAGTCTGCGTTCTTCCAATTAGTGTCCACGGTGTGCCTATTGAGCCATGTTGAGCGATGTGGGGCAAGCCCCTCCCTCTGCTATCTAAGTGAATGGGTGCTGTAAAAACTACACTGCGCATGCTCAGAGTATTTTTCTATTCAATGTGTGTAGCAAAAAAATCACCAGTGGGGCAAAGTGCTGGCATACCCACCAAACGTCATCTCATAATTCAGAGAGCTGATTGGCTGTATGTATGTGTGCCACGAAAAGTGTAGTTTTCACCCTGTAGTGAAACGGAGATGAGAGAGAGCAGCTTATAGCGATTAAAATCAGTAAAAGGGAAAGAAAATGAATGAAGTTGACCATCAACTTCGGCTTTGGTAAGTTCATTTTATGTCATATCTTTTGTTTATCTGCTGTGTTTTGCCTATAGGCTATTGCTCTGCTCAGTGGCATAACAAGGTTGTGATTGGCCCCGGTGCAAATATTGTTTTGGGGCCCCCCCCCCCATCGCCCCAAACATAAGCGCACACTGATGCGCTCACACACACACGGACATCAGTGGCGGCGCCAGAGATTTTCTTTTGGGGGTGCTGTGGGGTAGCTTGACGTTTCACAGAGGGTGCTCAAACATTTAGGGTTTTCCCTTAATCTACCGGGCGCTACAGAGGAATTTTCTAATGCTACACTCCTCACACGCACACACACAGTATATACACTTGTTACAATGAAGGCTCGATAATCAGCTCACGGCATATAGGTGTAAGCAGGGGTAAAGTCAGGGCTCGAGCTTAAGGACCTCCCGTCGTCCCGGGGCCGAAAAAAATCGGGTCGGGGAGGATACAAATTAATTTTGGGACGAATTTGGGACGAGAGTTAAAATAAAAATACCCTGCTAACTCTACTACGAACGGCGATGAAAATGAAACTGACTGCACGTTTTGTGTAGCACACAGTTATTAAACCTCCTTGTCAACATAAACACACACAAAGCATTTAGCAACCCGCGAAATACACACAGTACGTATAGCTACAGCTGTCAGCCAGCCGTACAGCTGTGATGTAACTACCATTTTTTTACCCCGGAGCGGTGCGGAGAAACGAAACTTAACTTATGAAGCAGCTTTTGACGGCGCGCTATGCATGGGGCACCCGAGAGGGGGTTTCCAGACATGTCATTGCAGCTGAGATGAGAACTCTCCATCGCATGTAGTCCTTAGCAATATGCTGCGCCTCTCCCCATGTAGGGATGGGTACCGAGCCCCGGTATTAAACGGGCCCCGGGCCGGAATTATTAAAGACAGTGGTAGAGACATTTAAAACATATATGTCATATGTATTATTGCTACATGAACATTATGTTGCAGTTTTAGTTTCGCCAACTCCGTTTCTAATATGCAATAAGACTACAAAATGCGTCTATGATGTATTTTCGATCTTATTTTCGATCTTTCCAATCCAGACGAGAGAGCTCTCTCCTGTGTGCGAGGGGGCGGGGCAGTTTGTAAAGGTCTCCTGACTGTGTTACAGACTGTCATCCTGGTTAGTGGTTACTCTGGGTTCTGTCTTCAGGACAGAGTGTTGGATTTTGTTGTTAATCGGATGGGACTTGATTGGATTCAATATTAGAGCAACTTTCTCGCTTGTGTGTTTTTTTTAAATATATTTGGCCTTTGTTTATGTGTTTGACTGATTGACTCAAATAAAAAGGTTGATGAATTATCATCTAATGATTTGTATGATGTTTTATTTATGTTAAAGGTCACTTTGAATGATTTTAACTAATGATAATGTAGAAAAACAAATATTTTAAATTCGGGACGGTCCACATTAATTTCGGGACGGCTTAGATTGTATTTCGGGACGGTTCCGGGAGGATGGTGAAAAAAGTTAGTCGAGAGCCCTGGGTAAAGTGCTATGTTTATGTATTTCATAACTGTTTTTCATTTATTCTCTTATTGTTTTATAACTATAATGATCATCAGTGGATGTTTGCTGGAACTGTTTGTAAACAGCTTGTTTCCTGACGGACACACACAGCGTTGAGACCGGTCTCCAGTCAGCACCGATGCAGACTCGGGGTGTTTCTCAATCGCGAGTACGCTTGCTTGGTAGCACATGTCTGCCGAGCATCTTGCTTCAGAAGCGAGTCAAGAATACTTCCTGGCATTCGGAAACCGAAGAGTGGAACACGCTAGCAAGTGTGCGTCATATGAGAGGCCCCGCCTTACATCTTCCGCCACAGATTTGGGGAAATTGGTCCGTGCACAAAGCATTGTGGGGATTTTAAGACCGCGGAGTCTACTCATGTGCAGCCTCGATATTTCTCCAAACGGAGTACGCCGGGCTCGGTAGATTTCCAAGTATGCTGGAGATTGGAACAGTACTTCGGCGGGGCTCGATGACGTAGTATGCTTGAAATAGTGGCTCTGAAGCAGCTTTACTCGCGATTGAGAAACACCCTCGCTGTTTGATGGCTTGATAACCCACTCCCCCTCCTCACCGCTCCACACTCGTTGGTTTGGAACAGCACTTAATGTGGCGGACCCTCCGCACGAACGCGCAAACGGAGGGGTAGTGTGTAGGGGTGGGTGCAGGGCGTGGTTTGGGATTGGGCCTAACTTTTCCATCTATAGAGCCATGTCTTTGGCATGGCTTAATATTCAAGATTGAGAAATAGAAATTCTAAGACAAATGTAAAGTTGCTTTATTGTCCTTTATATTTGTTTTAATACTAGTATAGTTTTATAAATGATGGCATGTGGATGAGCAGATGGCTGTCACGCATATACAAAAACTCAAAATCTTGCCATGTGTATTTGTATAATTATATCTTGTAAAATAATTATGTGTTTGCATAAAAGCAGCACAACAATAGAACAAGCCCGAGGCGAAACCTGGCACAACACATCTGTTGTCTTTCGATGAGATCATCTAACAACACTGGGTTTGGAAGTTACTGAGGATGATGAGCATTAGGATCAAATAAAGCAGATTCGAGACACCTAAAACTTTAAAATCGAGTCAAAATGCATAAAAATCAGCCCAAAGAGTACAAATATGGCCACTTTCTGGTTAAAACTGCAATTTTTGATCCTGAAAATGACAGAAATTGATTCAACATCCTCAATAGCCTCCATAATTGTCCAAACTATTTTTTAGCTATTAACTGCATTTGCTTATTAATGCAATTTATGCCAATAGTGCAAATTGCCCAACATATGCAAGTAAGCATCCAGCACTGACTCCAAAACATGACAACATGTGTAATATTTAACAGTTTATTATACATCATTGTGACAACACAGACAACATTATTTGCAATTCTGAAACTCTGGCCTTCAACTATCTGTCCTTTGGGGTATCCTTCTTCCTGCGTCTCTGGTGGTACCTGTGAACAATGACACAGAAGGAAATTAATGAAAATCTATGATATATTTTCTTTCAGCTCTTACATTTTGCATCACAATTAAAAAAAAAAAGGACTACAAGAAGCCACTTATGGCGCATTTCCACCACACGGTCGGCCTCGGCCTCGCTCGGTACTGCTAGGCCGCGTTGGGCCTTGTTAGGGCCGGCTCACTTCATGCTGCGCCTCCATTACAGTTTAGGAACTGGGGTAGTTACTATAGTAACGCAGTGTAGGCGGAGCCGTGACGTCATCTTCAATGAGAACCCCAGAAAAACAACACAGCCGTTAGCTGTTAGCACTCACAGCTCCTTATATATGTTCAGAAACTAGACAAAAGTTAAACAAGTACAAACCACAGACTGCCTGTGTCATGGCGAATACAGTCGCTGCTTTATTTATGTCTGTAGGCCGTTGTTGTGAGTGTGGACGGTCGGAGCATATACTGCGTTAGCTTAGCCAATCTCCATTCAGAAAACACGCATTTTAAAAGGTTTTTCGCCTGCCGTCTGTCTGCAAACTTGCCAAAGCATTAATTCATGGTTTTTACTAACCGGTATCAGTATGTTGTTACTTCGGCATCATTTTGAAACGTGTATTACAATTAAATCACGGTCAAATATGTTCATCTTGTTGTAGTTGTTGCCCCCTTGCCAGCGATTCTCTCTCTAGTTTAGCATACTCAGCCCGACTCAGCCCTGTTTGTTGGACCCGATAGAACCACAATTTTGTCGGGCCAGAAAAGAGGTGAAAAAGTGGCCCCGGGCCGGGCCGGGCCGGGCCGTAACTAGGCCTAGTGGAAGCGCAACCAAAAACGGGCACGGCACGACACGGCACGCTTAAACCGCGCTCCGCGCCATGGTGGAAATGCGCCATTAGTTATCCACACTAAGGCAGGAAATGGTCTGTTTGCCAGCTCATAGAGTCCTATTGTTAACATGAAAATGTCAAGTACCCCAAAGCCTTATTTTAGAAATGTATAGTTCGGGTCCCAAGCTCATGGAAACTGCCGGATGCTAACTTGCATATGTTTACTGCAATTAGAATATGCAGACAATAGCTAGAAAATGGTTTGGTCGATCTGGACAATTTTGGAGTGGTTTTGGGTGTTATTGAGGATGTTGAATCAATTTCTGACATTTTCAGGACCAAAAATGACAGTTTTAAACAGAAGTGGCCATATCTGTACTCTCTGTGAGCTGATTTTGATGCATTTTGGGTCGATTTTAAAAGTTTTAGGGGACTCAAAACTGCCTTTTTTAAAATCCTAATCCTCATCATCCTCAATAACCTCCAAAACGGTGTTGTTAGTTGATCTCATCGAAAGAGAACAGATGTGTTGTGCCAGGTTTCGCCTCAGGCATGTTCTATTGTTGAGCTGCTTTATGCAAACACATAATGATTTGACTAGATCAGTGTTTCTCAAAGTGTGGTCCGCGGACCCCCTAGTGGTCCGTGAGTATATTGGTAAAATTTCACATTTGAAATATATAAATACATTTACATTTTACGCACTCTCGCGGGAATATCTCCACAATGGAGCGAGGTTCCATAGCCTTACACTGAAAGACAGGAACAGCCTGAACAGCATTGTTAAAACCTGCTCTAAGATCATCGGCGTGAAACAGAGAGACTTAAATTCCTTCTGTAACCAACAGATTCTGTGGAAAGCAGAGAGCATTCTGGCCTCTCCAGGTCATGTACTTGCAGATGAATTTCGCCTGTTGCCATCAGGGCGTAGATATGCTCTACCTGCTCTAAAGACTAATCACTTTTCAAAATCATTCATCCCTTCTGCACTCAAACTTTTAAATTCTTGAAAGGCGTTTAACTTGATATTTATTTATTATTGTGATGCTATGAACTATTTATCGTGTAAATTGGAATGATCCATAGGGAGGCGTGTGGCGCAGTGGATAGAGCCTTGGTGTTGGGATCAGGGGGTCACAGGCTCAAACCCCACTGCAGTCAGTCGTTGTGTCCCTGGGCAAGACACTTCACTTCAAATTGCTCCTGTGGGGATTGCCCACAGTATTGAGTATGTAAGTCTAACAAGTAACATGTAATGTAAATCCACATCTGTGCTCCCGGGTGTATCTGTGTATGTTCCTGCCTGTGTACATGACATAAGCTGCTGCTCATAACCAATTGCCCCTTGCAGGATTAATAAAGTTGTTGATTGATTAGATATATTTGATGAATACACTTGGCAAGATTTGGAATTTTTGTAACTGTGTCAGAATTTGATTCAACATTGTCAATAACCCTCAAAACCACTAAATAATTGCCATTTTTTTTTTTGGTATTGTCTCCTAGTTAATGAAACTAAGCCAATTGTGCAATTTAGCATCCAGCAGTTTCTATGTGCTGGGGATCCGTACTAAACATTTCTAACATATTAATGTGGGGTACCCAACACTGCTGGCAAGTAGACTATAAGTAAAAATGAAAAGCACAATGTGTGTGTAATTTATGTACTTACTGTCCGACTGGGTACCACCGGTGTTTGGTGGTGAAAAACATCTTGCTCAGCTCCTCTATGGTCGGCCCCTTTTTGTCCCTCAGCACCTCCTTGCTGAGGTGGGCCTTTAAGATCTGGTCATGTGACTCAACCGGGTTCTTCACGGGGTCCGGTCGCTCGATAGGCTGCGGAAAAAAAGTAATTATCAACAAAGTTCCCTCTAACTAATTTAGTTAGTGTCACGTGACTTGAATTTTGAATTGAGCCGTCCCTTATAGATACTATCACTTTACGTATTAGTGATGGGAATTCCGGCTCTCTTTTTAGTGAGCCGAATCATTTGAGCCGGCTCTTTCGGCTCCCAAAAAACGGCTCTTCATGTTACCACAGTTTACCAAGGAGCCTGTTTCGCCACTGTGAGGCTCCGGCGCTCGCTGTTCACGCGCGTGCTCCACTAGCACCCCCCCCCCCGTCAAGGCTCGCCGGCAGTACACTTTCACAGGAACACGCTTTGCTGGCGGCAAAAAGAATCCCACCAGACTCCTTTGCCCCTCCAACAGAGGGAGGTCCTTGTCCTTTTTCCTTTTCATCATTTCAAGCGATAAAACTCTCGATCGCTGATGACAATAAAAAGCCTTTGAATCTACAACCACTTTTTATACAAGTGTCTTCTTCTAGGACAGCACATGAGCAGCAAAGGGGCAAAACATGAGACAGTTTGACACTTTGAGGCTATGGATCACTCTCTTACCTGGGTGAGCTCATAGGGAATGTCAACATTGGGATGGTAGCACACGATGGTTTTCCCATCTGAGGTCACACCAATATCCACATTGCTAAATCAAAGAAAATGAGGTTAATATCCTGATCACAATATCACAAGCACATTTATTTATTAAGTATCTTTATTCCAGAACATTTTAATGTGTTTTCTTAATTTCTTTGGTTTAACTGAATACTTTGCTGATGATAAAACCAGCAGACGAACTATACATCCTTCACAGTTCATACATTACAGTACGAGACAAGGAGCGTATCTAAAGGTGCACTTTTAACACAAGTAATTCAATAAGTTCTTACTGGTTATCATCAAGTGGAGAACCACTGGTCTTCTGTCGCATTGGCACCAAACATGCTGCAACAGAAAACAAAACAGGTGAGACACACATATATACATTTACTCAAGTACTGTACTTCAGTACAATTTTAAGAATTGTTTTTGCTACTTTGTACTTCTACTCCACTACAGTTCAGAGGTCAATGGTGTACTTTTCCTCCACTACATGTATTTAATACCTTTAGTTACTTTACAGATGTGGATGAATGATGTGAAATATAATCAAGTGTTAAATCAGACTTTAGTTCCACCTGGAGTAAATTCACAAGCTACCCTGCAGTATACAAAGTCATTCAAACTAGCTGGACCTTTACCAGCTTTGATAACACTTGAATGATCAATCATTATAAAACACATCATATATATTATTCTGAAATGGACCAATCTGCACAATGACTACTTTTACTGTCGCTACTTTAACTATATTTTGATGATAATACTTTTCTACTTTTACTTGAGTAACATTTTGAATGCAGGACTTTTACTGTAACAGAGTATTCCTACACTCTGGTACTTCTACTTTTACTCAAGCACAAGATCTGAGTACTTCTACTTTTACTCAAGTACAAGCTCTGAGTACTTCTACTTTAACTCAAGTACAAGATCTGAGTACTTCATCCCTTTCTGCATAATATATATAATGCACTAGTTAACAGGACACATTTAGCTAGAAAGTAAACATCACATCACATTTAAAACGCTTGAATCCCTGTACTATGCACACTATAGTCTTTCATGTCAGGGTTTGACGTCCTTGCAAGACACAAAACGTCGCAAGTATGACACATACTTACAGGTCAAGATAAGAAAAGATAAGATATACTTTATTGAACCCAAATTAGAACAACATTTTGTGACAACAGTGTGTTAAAACGGGGCATTGCACATAGTTATGAAAAATAAAAAGAGTAGAAAATAAACAAACATAACATATAAACATCTCACATTCATGCCAGAGCAAGCATGCATTAAGGAATACTATTATTCACAGTTAGTAGGTATATTTTATTATCTCTTACAGGTAAAACACAGTTAGCCAAATGCTAGTGTTTACCTTCTGAACACAGTCTCAAGGTTAGCCTCTGTTAGCATTGCTCGCTACACCATTGAGCTAACGGTTATAAACGGTTACAAAAACACCACCTTTAACTTGAGTACTTTCATAAATTGTTAAATGGATACAAAAAGAACTTACTTTGTACATGTCTTAATGTGGTGCCGTTAGAAAGTCGAGTTAAGAGACTGTGTAGTTTGCATAAATGACCCGACGCCATGCTCAGTTATCAACGGCTGTGCATCACTGAAATAGTTCCGGCTTAGACTCAGTCACGTTGGTTCCACTTGTCAAACGAAGTGAGTAAGCAGTCATTAAAAATCCATTACAATTGTAGGTGTATATACGTGCACATTACATGTACTACAAGAACATGTTATTGATATTAATTGTAGTATAAATGTACTTGTATAATTGTACATCTGAATTTTCATTTGAATATGCTCTGTTCTGTGTCAATAAAACAGTTGAAATACCAAATAAACAGCAATGTTCGGATCAATTACTTATTTATTGTGAATGTATTATTGTGTTAAGAACACTATAAGCATAATACGTTACATCTGTTAATAATGGCTGTCTTTTCAAACTGAAATGGTCTCGACGTCCTGCAGTGGACATACTGTAACATTTAAAAATTAAATAACATTACAAAATATATAAAATCCTAGTTTTATCTTATGTTGCAGGGTCTTCGGGATTCATTTTAGGCAAATGTGGTTTCTGATTTGTAACATATTATAATTCCCTCTCCAAAGGACCATCTTAAATATTTTAAATAGTATGCTTTTCCATAACATCTTCCATTTTCACAGTGAGATTCAAAAGATTCCAAAAATCCAGCATATTGTTGATTATGAAACTGACTCAAACATGTTACTGTCAGGGAATAATTTCGCCCTCCATGTTTACCTTTCGCTCTCTGACGCTGCTGACCAACCTTGAGCAAGGAGGGGCTGGCCTAGCAACAAGTTGTTGTTGTTGTTACCAGTTTGTGACCGGGAAACTCTCTTTTAGAGATAGTTATTCAGTTATTGCAGGAATCATGAAGTCAAATGTAATACCTTTTAAGATCTTTTTTAAGACCCTTTCCATCTTTTAAAACCATACACACCCACACGGTCACTGAGGTCTGCTGACAGACGTACTCCTTCTGGTCGTCCCTAAATCGAGGCTCAAGCAGCGAGGAGCCTTTGCTGTTGCAGCTCCAAAAGTATGAATTGCCCCTCCAGGTTAGACTTGCTCCAACTCTGCCTGTTTTTAAATCTCGTTTAAAAACCCAGTTCTTTTCCCTTGCATTTACAGACCAGGTGACACTTGTGCTTTGAAATGTGGGTTTTTATCTTAGGCTACTTGTTTTTTGTACTGTTCATACGTCAAGTAGGAGAGTGTTTCAGTCTGTGGCTTCTGATCTGGCTTCATTGTCTCGTGTTTTACATTTGTTTCATGTCCTGTCTGTTTTTTATGTATTTATGCTATGTTTTTATACAGTTGATGATGTACGGCACTTTGTTCAACTCTGTTGTTTTTAAATGTGCTATAGAAATAAAGTGGATTGGATTGGATAATGATCAACGACAATTATAGGGAAATAGAAAATAAAACTGATGATATAACAAAAAGACTTTATTAATCTGTGTTTGACGACCAATTGGCAAACATGAGGATGTTAAAAAGTGGTAAAATGTTGAAAATAAAACTAATAAAAGTCATAATAAACAACATTTAAGTAAAAATACCGTGAATTAAAAATTATGATTAAAAAATGATTAAATCTTAATAATAGAAATAGGTAGAATAAAGGAAGTAACGATAAAATGATGACCAATTATCACATTTAAAACAATGACATAGCCTTTTAGAGCTCCTCTGATACACTTCAAAGGGTTTGACAAGCAATTGATAAAAATGTGAAAATAAAATAGATTAAAAACAATAAAAAAACTAAAAAAGTCATTCAAAAATACAATGAAATGGAAAATAAAGATGATAGAGTTATAAAGTACATAATAACCAGACCGCAATGATGTATTTTATTTTAAATCAGATTACGTTCAGACCCTCACAGATCCTCTGTCAGAAAGCAGCACGGCCAAAACACTTCACTTAGTCTCTTTGGATCACTTGCTGTCTCCTCTGGGTTCTGGTTCTGGTTCTGGGGTGTAGAACTGGAACGTGACGCAAACAGGGACCCCGGTGAGAGCGGTGCTTAGAGGGACCTTTAGGGTGGGGGCTGCTGTGGAGAAAGGGTGAGGAAACTGGAGAGGGGGAGGCAGAGGCGTCCACATGTGGAAGGACGTTCAGGAGGTCAGCGCTCGGAGAAACATCCACAAACAGAGCTATGTTTGCTGGGTCTTCAGGGAGGAGAGGGGAGGGGGTCTGTGGAGGTCTGAGGGTCCTCTGAGAGGAGAGGAGGGAAGGAGATGAGGAGGGGAGGAAGGGAGTGAAGAAGGAGGTTCAGTTTCCTGGATCACGTTAGGTAGGGGTGTCTCTGTGATGGGGTCCTGTGGGGGGGGGGGGGGGGGGGATCCTGGGAAGGGGACACAGCGGGGGGACGTCTCCTCTGAGGAACTCACCTCGATGGACTCTAAGGAATCGGAGGTTTCTTCTTCTCCATTGAGACACATCTGCTGGAGGGTAACAAGAAAAGATTTAAAAGAAGGTTTCAACCACAAATCATCATTTTGGTGTCAGTTAAAGAGGACGTGTATAGTTTTCAGGTTCATATTTAGTGTGAATGCACAGGATAAGGATTTATATATAAAAGCCCCCCCACACACACACACAAATGTACTACTACTTCTACTAGTACTTACTGTAAAAAAACGACTTACTGTAGATCCAACTATTAAATCAATCAGCTATCTCAGGACATTGAGGCTATACATTTACAGTGGAGGAAACAAGTATTTAACCCCCTTCAGATTTTGTAAGTTTACCAACTTATTTTACAACTAAAAGCTCTTTTCAAATGAAGAGCAGGTTGTAACCGAGGCTCTGGTTGCGGTCGAATAGTCCAAAAATCAGCTCCCAAGTTCTAACCCTATCGTCTATTCCTTGACATGAGACGCTGTCACTACCATGGATGTATAATAGGTCACTACCCGATCCGTCCACCTGCACGATCGGTACTGCGCATGTGCGAGATGGTCCGCCATATTGTACAACTCCGTACGGCAACCCAACTAGGACACTTGACACAGTGGCTTTTGGCAAAGCACACAAAGAAAACTAAAAAAACCGAGAGAGATGAGTTTTGTTATTACAACGTGACTTCACTATTATTTAACAACTATTTTTATTGGGTTCTTTTATTTGGGGTTAAGTACATTGTCAGAATAAGTGAGAAATGGATTTAACTTCTGTTAGACAGCTATCATACTGAATAAATATTTATGCAAAAATGTATGGCATTAATAATGTATATCTAATTACATTTAAATGTACCGATCGGGCAAGTGGACGGATCGGGTAGTGAGTGACAATCTTTACCCATGGATGCACGGTGGACCTCCATGGGACCTTATTTCGGAAAAATTATGTATTGAAGTCAATGGAGAGAGAAAGATTATCTTTCGATCCCGTTTGAAATGTGCCACAAATTACACATATGATGTTTGTCAATTTAAAAGATAATTTTGCAAGTCAAAAAAACTGTGAAGTAACACATTTGTTTGTGTGAAACGCTCAATGAACTACATGGTGTTTCGGAATTATGTAAGGAATTCAAAGTTAAAGAATGGAATATTAGTCCGACGGTGTTGTTATCAGCTGTTCCACCATGGTTGCTACCTCAACCTATAGTAGATTTATCTTTATTGAAAAGGTTACATTCAATGAAAAACAAAATTAATGTACAGGCTTATGTGAATACTGTTCTACATGAACAATATGGGCAGTTTATACAAATATTTACTGATGGATCCAAAAATCCAGAAAATGGTCAAACTAGTTGTGCATTTTATGTTCCTGAATTAAAAGTAAAAGTGGGAAAGCGGACGAGTGATCATATCGCAGTATATACAGTAGAGATGATGGCTATCTCACTAGCACTTCAGTGGGTAGAGGAAATACAGCCAATGCGAGTGGTCATTTGCTCTGACTCCAGCGCAGCTCTGGAGAGTATAAACAACTTCTCTTCAGAATGTCGACAGGATATTTTACATGAAATTTTACACATCATGTTTAGGTTAGTTCATCTGGGAATTGTTGTTCAATTTGTGTGGGTTCCAGCGCATGTGGGTATTAGAGGGAATGAGGTAGTGGATCAACTGGCAAAATGTGGTTTGAAAGCAAACCAGATAGATATTATGGTACCCATCAGTAGAGCAGAAGTCAAATCTGTTACAAAAGTTGTTATCAAGCAACAATGGCAAAAACTATGGGACAGTAACACCAAAGGAAGACATTTATACCAGATACAAAGGGAAGTAGGAACGGGAAGCACTTGGGGGAGTAGTAGAAGAGAACAGAGCATTAACAGCAGGATAAAAGTGGGTCACTCTGGATTAAACTCATCACTGCATCTGATTGGAAAACATCCAAATGGCAATTGTGATGGTTGCCAACAACCAGAGACAATACATCATGTATTTTTTAGCTGCCCGGATTATAACAGACAAAGACTCATTCTGAAGACTGCACTGGAACAACTCAACATCAAGGACATGGATTTCAAGTCAATATATGAAAGTAAATCAAGAAATGAAGCAAACAAGTTGATCTTCAAATTCCTCAAAAGCACTGGTCTGAGGACAAGGATTTAGTATAAACATTTAATAAACCAACAGTAGGTGGCGATATATGCTCCAAGTTGAAGCGATTCGCCATTAAAGAGAAGAAGAAGAAGAAGAAGAAGAAGAAGAAGAAGAAGAAGAATGAACTACGGCCGTGTCTCAATTCAGGGGTTTCATCCTTCGAAGGGTGCATTCGTAGACCGCATACGTCACTTCCGCCGAAAGAAGGCTGTCCCAATTTAAAAAAAAGACGAGACTCCTTCGAATGCGGCCCACAAATGCAGCCTACTTTTCCCCAATTTGAAGGATACATCTGATGTACACTCCGCGGCCTACCATATCCCAGGGTGCAATGCACGCAGGGAAGAGTGAGTTTTTTTCAAATGAAATGGCTTCTGGTCTCCCCAGCAGAGTGGATTTAAAAGCAACAGCAAGCGGAGGAATCACTAATAAATGTGAGTATTGGGTTTTAACTTACTTTAAATTAACTAACGTCACACACGTCAAACCCAAGGGGCATTAAAACGTACATTTTCGTTAAATAATACGGATAAATATGTGACGCTAACTATCTAGCTGGACGTACTGCACTGTTGTTTACACTTATTTTTAATTCAATTCAGAAGTTTACTAAAGTCATACAGAGATCTTGGCTCTGTTATAGATAAGTTATACTTTATATTACATAAATAGACCAAAGTGACATTTAGACCGGTATAGCCTACAGTACGGTGGGATTTATAAAAGGCTACCCTGACGTGTAGCTGCTGTTTGCTTTATTTATTTCTCTGACATGTAGCAATGTTTTACTGTTTATTAAACTTTGGGACAACATTACAACCTTTGTGTTCAGCTCATGCTGCTTTGAGGTAGGGCTAAAAGAAAAGCCTATTTTAAATATTTCCACCAGATTTGATCATCTTTTATAAGGTTAAAGTTTATTTAATTTATCCTAATCCCATAATAATAAGACAATCAAAAATAGACAGCAGCCTTTTGCTTGATGTTAGTTTGTGCCGTGCTGTCAAAGGGATGCACGTGTGACTGTCTTCATCTCTTTAGTTTTTTAAAAACCAGAATAGTACATAATTTTAAATGATCCTTTAGGGATTGTTTGTCTGAAATGCTTAGAGTTACATTTTGCAATAATACTTCTACAACCCTGTGTTTAATATGATTAATTCACTTTTTTATTTTTCTCTTGTTTTTCTCTGTAATTAGTAAAATTCTGGAGAAATGGATCTGCTGGAGAAGGACCCCTGATCTGAAAAGTGCACAGCGGATCATCAGGACAGAGCTGCCATCCACCTGGACCCCGTGGTGCTGGAGAAGGACCCCTAACCCCAGCGGATCATCAGGACAGAGCTGCCATCCACCTGGACACCCCGTGGTGCTGAAGAAAGCAAAACGGCGATCAGGAACATCCTCCACCCAGACCTCTGCTTACTGCCGTCCTACAGACTTGTGTCTTAGTTTCAGAATATGATTTTGCATGTGTCCTTTCTTTTAATAGATATGTAACGATTATAGCTTGAGTCTGTCTGATTCCCCAAACAACTGCTTCTATATACTTGCTGCACATATAATACAAATAAACAACTGCATAAACACACTTTTGCTGATATTTGTTTTACTGCTGATGTTAAATAACATGATTGATTTCCTCTGTCTCAATGATGAAAGTTATAATAATAGAAGACATGAAGCTGCAGAGAGAGGATGGATATATTCTTACCTCTACTTTGTGATAAGATGAAAATACAATATTAAATTGTAATTGTTAAACACATTGTTTATTTCATTTACTGAGGTTTTAACCATTATTTCCAACATGTACACATAAGCAGTGGAATAATAGGATATCTCTAGGTCATTAAACTGTCTTCAGTTTAATTTTATTAATACAAAAAAAAGGTCATAGAAAATGTTTAATTGTGTATTTCAGCAGAGCGGGGGGGTCACGGTGCTGCTGGACCTGGAGGTGCTGACCTGGTGTCAGTGGGACATCATCTGGGCAGGTTTAGGGGAAGAAGGAGAATATAAACTGTTATGATCACAGCTATTAAGATTAGAAGACTAATATTGTTAAGAATCAATCTATACAACATGCTTTTGTTCATTTAAAAAACATATTGTTTTATTAGTACAGAAAAATTAAGACTTATTTTAAATATGAAATAATATGATTAAATTACATCAGCTATATATAATTTACTTGTTAACTTACTAATGTAACATTACTGGGGGCTAAAGGAACAGCTTCATCTTATTTACCTGGCCATGGTCCTCTTTAATTCATCGCCGACGGTGATCTCCAAAAAATGTAAAAGTAGTAAAGTTTCTGGATCCTTTTCAGCTGAGTTAGCTTGTAAGCTAATTTGCTAGCAGGCTGCTGGAGCAACGCAACCGAACAGCGCGTATCACGTGACATAAATACGAAGCGCTCCGTAGGCTAGACCGTCTCATTTCGTAGGCCGCTCGGTCCAGCCTACCCGGTCTACGTGGGCTGGGTCCTCCGTGGACCGCGTAGGCTGCGTACTCCGAAGGGTGCAGCCCCTGAATTGAGACACGGCCATCTCTGGTCAACAACACACGTCACCAAGATGGCCGTCACTACTTTTTTTTTTTTTTTTTTTTTTCTTTTTTTTTTTTTTTTTTTTTATTGAACATTTTTTTAAACATACAAAAGCTCGGTGAGGATATCATCAACTTATCAACATAAGTTCAAGACATTCATTCACAATAAGACAAAAAAGAAAGAAAAAAGCATAAAGGCACAAAAACATTTAAGAGGCATTAAGCTTACTTAAAATAATAACCATTTGGAAATGTCATTGCAAATCTTTATAGACAGGTTACAAGATTGTATTTTTCTAAGGGACAGAAAAAAGGACTTGGACTCATTTATGAAACAGGGAAAGGAGGGCTTGCCTCCTCTCCATTTACTACAATGTAAATGGTATTTACCCAAAATAATAATTATATTTACCAAATCAGAAATGGGAGAGTCCAAATTATCAATATAATATAAAATGTGATATATTTTGAAGGCCGGAATATTTGTTAATTTAAGTAACAACCAATCTCTCACATTCGACCAAAACAATTCAGAAAAAGGGCAAGAGAAAAATAAATGTTCCAACGATTCATCAGATAAATTACAAAAGGAACATGGTTCCACTTCAAATTTAAATCTTGAATTTAAAAAAGTAGAAACCGGGTAGATTTTATGAACAATTTTAAAATGAGTTTCTTTTGCTTTAGGGGAAATAGGCCATTTTATAAAATCAGATAGAGCTTTTTCCATTACAGATAAAGTGTCTAAATCGGTCACTTGAGGAAATAAGCCTCTGTTAAAATTGTGAAAAATGTGGGATTTCAGGGAAGCATTAATAGATTTGTTATTCTTAAGAGTATCGCCAATAATTTCCAAATTAGGTAAAACTGATACAACATTTGAGTACAGTAAAGTATTATGAATCATTCCAATAAGTGGTACAGGAATTGCTTTACAGATTTTGTTATAATCTTTAGCAGTACACGTTATATTGTATTTCGTTGAAAAGGCCAAAAAATCTAGCAGTTTACCATTGCAATCTAGTAAATCACTAACAAACAAAATACCCCTCTCATGCCAATCACTCCTAAACAAGGATTTTCTGTTTATGATAATCACTCTATTGTTCCATAACGTAGATCCATGAGGAGAAAAATTGTGGGTAAATATCATCTTCCAATAATGAAGTATCTGCTTATGAAAATTTGACAATTTGGTCGGAATCTTATTAACCTCAAAATCACATTTTAAAAGAAAATCAAACCCTCCTAGACGTTTAAATATGGCCTTTGGAATATGGAACCACATGGATTCTGGCTGGGACAAAAAGGCTTTCAACCATTTTATTTTAATTGTTCCAATCATCGATTCAAAGTCTAAAGCTTTAATTCCGCCTTTATCATATTCTTTATGTCACTACTGTCTTGTCAACAAAAACGATTGACGTCCTGTAGAATGTCATGCAAAGCTGCCTGCCTGCCTTCCTTTGATTCTCTCTGAACTGCCTGGTCGTTTTAATGTTTAATGTCAACCATTTGTGCAGATAGCATGAAGTAGAGAAGATCGCTAGCGTTAGCGTTAGCATTTCTCCCCCGGGCTTAAATTGTGTGTTATAGAATGATCACACTGGTGACAGTACTCTTCAAAGGGTTCACGAAATATGACTACTACTCTTACTGTTTAATATTTTGGGTTACTTAATGTTACTTCCAGTGGCGACTGGTCATTAGGGGCAGGTGGGGCACAGCCCCACCTAGTGTCAGCAGAAAGTATTACAAATAATGATTACAAAAATGCAAAAAAAAAAATAAAAAAATATATAAAATATATTTTAAGATCATGTTTAATCATCTGATTCGTCTGTACATTGCTGTTTTAGTCTGTGTTCTTCTAATTAGTGTGTCTACAGTCACAGTGTGTGCCTATTGAGCTGTTTAGAGCCATGTGGGACAAAACCTGATTATGCCCCTTCCTCTCGCTGTGAAGTCAACGGTGACTGTAAAAACTTCACTGCGCATGCTCAGAGTATTTTGTAATGAAATGTGTGTGGCAAAAAAATAATGACCAGAGGGGCACGTAGCTACCATCCCCACCATACGTCTTCTCAAATCATTCAGAGCTGATTGGCTGTAAGTACGTGTGCCGCGAAAAGTGTGGTGTGTGAAGAGGAGACGAGAGAGCTGCAGTGACGCGTCCTAAAACCAGGAAGTAAGCTGCAAAAAAGCAATGAGGTTTCTCCATAGGATTTTAGAAAATAGCTCGAAATAAGATCTGTGGGAAACGTACCTGTTAGATAAATGCACGTTTTGATTAGCCGGATAACATCCACATGTCTACCCTACTTTTATAATTTTTTTATCATAAATCTATGGATTAGATTTATGATAGACTTTTGAAACTACAAGAACATAAGGAGGACTTTTACAAAAAAGTAATAGAAATGTTTGTCCAGAAGGATAGGCAAATGGACTTCATCTTCAAGTCAAGGTAAGACCGCCATTTTATTGAAAATGGGATCTTACTAAGAGAGAACAATTCAATATTTAAATGATAAAATTACATTTGTTGGGTATCCTTTTGTTGAACTGTCTGTTTAAAATTAATCGAAGCATCAGACAAAAAAAGCTTTTGAAAATAATATTATATTTTGGTTTAGGTCAAAATATAATATTTGTAAACCTGAAGAGTCAGTGCCAGTGTCTCAGCAGCCATGAACCTCACTGCACGTCACTGCATAAGCTTATATATAGACATCTAAGTTTTTTGTGCCCCACCACTTTTGTACATATAAAAACGCCACTGGTTACTTCATGTTAAGGCTAATAAAAATGACAAGGCTAGCTAGCATGATCCAGAGTACTCCTGGTCCTTTCATCAGACGGGAAGCGAAAGAACGAGCAAGACCCATTGCTGGTATAATAACAACCTGGTACTAAGCACACAGGCATCTTGTTAAAGTTATCTTATCTTAGCCAGCGCCATATAGATAGATAGTAGGCTTGTTTGAGACAAGCGAGACCTGCGCAGACCTGCGCAATTGCGATCAACGTCTTGCTCGTGCGTTGCATGATGGTTAGTCATTTTGTCCGACTTGCTCTGGAGGCTCGCCTACATGAGACGTTGAAATCTCGCGGGACAAAGACGCCCGCAGACTTGAGAGCGAGGCGCGGCAATATGGTCTAGCTGCGGCCACGGACCAAGCCCCCAGGAAGTGCGCCGGACTCTGATGAAAATATTCGTGCTGGCCAAACGGCGGTACTACACTTCCTTTTGGTTGCCAGGCCCGGAAACACTTTTTCCCATTGACTTACATGGGGAAAGAGTGGTCTGTAAATCGTTGGATAATTTTTTTTTAAACTAAATAAACTACCCAGTATGAACACTTGTATAGCCCTTATTAAAAACATTCGTTCCTCAAGTTGTAAAATGTGCTAATAACGTTATTCTGAGAGTTATTTCCCTCTGCATTATGAACGCGCATCTAACCCACGGGACCGCGCCGCCCGGCACGTTCATGTTACGTGTTCAGCACTACATGAGTTTATCTTTACCCATGGATGCACAATAAGAACGGACCCATATCGCCTTACTGCCAGCCCACGGAGCTGTAATAATGGATATATTGCACATGTTTGCTGTAATTCATCATTTGTAAAATATTATACTACATGGGCTGTATGATTAAATCTTGTACCGTAAATGTTGTATTAAATAAAGTTAATATTACCGACGTAGATTAACGTCCCTGTAGCTTCTTATTGCACTAAGAAGCTTATTGCACTGTGTGTGTATGTGTGTATATATATATATATATATATATATATATATATATATATATATATATATATATATATATATATATATATATATATATATATATATATATATACAGTGCAATAATTATTTCATGCTAAATGAAGCTCTGTTGCTTGGATATCACTAGATCCTGTTACAGCGTAATATAAAAGTACATAACGATTGATGTGTAAATTAGCATAATTACTAGCTACCCGCTACCCCAGCCTCGTTAATATCAAATCTATCATAACAAACATTACCATGCTGTCATGAACGTGCGGTGCTGTTACGTGTACGCAAATTGACGTGCTTGATGTGAACGAGCATTTTGGGGGGCATGGTTAAAGTTGCGCATGCGCTATGAGCGCACATACGGGTACTTCTCAGGCATGCCGGGTAATCTGTGACGTTTCGCTCTCTCAAAAGTTGGGCCATTTTATCATCATGCGCGAATGAGCAACTCTCATAGGAATGAATGAGGCCCCGCCTCCCACGCTGTATCCAGTTCTTATTATACATCCATGCCACGGACAGTACACGACACTACACGACACGCCCACTACACGACACGCCCACCTGACACGACACTACGGTGGCTGAGAGACATTACCGTACATGGCAGATTAAAAGCGAATTGACGACACTTATTATTGAGATCGTACATGGCAGATTAAAAACGAATTGCAAATGTTATTGTAGCATTTTAAGCAACTATTAGGCAAATAAATTAATAACCTAGTCTATCCGTTTGAGACACAACAGTATAACTTTCAACCCAAATCATTTTGTCAACAAACGGTGGTTTAGTCAACTTTTTTTTAATATATAAAATAGGCATTAATGAGATGATCTATTGATTATGTTTGTCTAACTGCTACACATGTATTTTATACATAAATGTAGATATTTGTGAACATCTAAATATAGTTGTTAAAGGTTTTAAGATATACATTATCACATCATGGGGTCATTAAGGAACAAATTAGGAGGGCCAGTCAGGCCACTAATGAGCTCAATCATTCACATGTATTATTATTACTTTATAAATTAAAAGTACTAGGGGTCTATTACAAAACCTTTGAAGGAATCGCATAAATTAAAATAAATGTATGGCAAGTATGATCAAATTAACATAATGTCAAGATATAGCCAATAGACAATCAACATGCTTTGAATATAAAGGAAGAAGAACAATAAACAGATGAACATTTAGGTTTTATGTGTAAATTGTGAACAAACCATCTTAATACAACTGGCAGTCTAAGACAGCAAACTAAGCTTCTTTAACTGCTGCTAGAACACTGTTTTACCATGGGGTATTTCTAACAAGACCAAAAAGATATACAAGGCTTCCAAAACAGAAGAAACCAACTCAATACAGTATTTTAATTTCCTTCAAAACGACAAAAGCACTAATAAAAACCAAATAACAATAACATAAAGGAAAAGTAATTGAAGTGGTTGCCTGTTGTAAATACCTTGGTATCTGGCTTGATGATTGTCTCTTCTCTAATAAGTCAAAGATATGTTTACTGTATATTATAAAAATGCTTGTCATGTAGGCATACTGGAGATGGGAAGGCTTTAGTCAGTGTTGTAGCTGAGATTCTTACCGTTCCAATGATGTATTAATAATAACTTGGATTTATATAGCGCCTTTCATGAGACCCAAGGTCGCTTTAAAAAGAACAGGAGTAGAAACAAACATAACAAAAGGCAGTTAGACGAACAGTTAGACAGACAACACAAATAGATTTGGGGCCAAAGACCTTGGCAGACTTGAGGGCCCTTTTGAAGGCGTCAAGCGTGGGGATGTTGCAGATCTCCGCAGGGAGAGCGTTCCAGAGAGTGGGGGCTGCCATACTGAAGGCTCTGTCCCCGAAGGATCGCAGGTTGGTGCGGGGGGCCAGAGTCTGAAGACCGCAGGTTCCGGGGTAGGGCATGTGGGAATTGTATTGATTTGATACAAGCAAGCCAGTGTTTCATTGTGTACTTTCAACTACAGTATATGGTCCGGCAAGTTCAGCATGCACTGCATTCACTGTGATGAATATACAATAAGACACTGATACCGTTTTCCTCAATGAACATTTATTGAACAGAACATCATGTGAAAAATGTTCCTTTTTAGTTGTAGGCTACAAAAACAACATGTTGTGGTTTTGCGCTTTGACATCAAAATGTTGGGGGCTGTGGAAATATTGTGCCATGTTGCTGCAGCAGCCGGAGCCATCACTGGAGCGGCCGTCGGAGCCATCACTGGAGCGGCCGTCTGGGCCATCACTGGAGCGGCCGTCGGGGCCATCACTGGAGCGGCCGTCGGGGCCATCACTGGAGCGGCCGTCGGGGCCATCACTGGAGCGGCCGTCGGGGCCATCACTGGAGCGGCCGTCGGGGCCATCACTGGAGGAGTCGTTGTGGTTGCTGGGGCCGCCGCCAACGTAGTTGGATGTTCAGTGCAGCAGTTTTTAAAGTGACTAATAAACATCTCCTTTCTCCCAATGATTCTTGGGCAAAAGCCACAGTGATAATGGCTGCTGGCCACACATTTGAGATGGCATTTATAAACATTATAACCTAAAAAAAAAGAGACAGAAAGTGGTTTAGAGCAGTGGTTCTCAACTGGTGGGTCGCGACCCAAAAGTGGGTCGCGGACCCGTTTCGAGTGGGTCGCGGATGTGTGAGTGAAGAAAAAAAAGTTGAAAAAAAAAATTGGAATTTTTTTTTTTTTTTTTTGGGGGGAAAAAGTCAAACTTTTATTTTGAAGGCCCGATTTTCTAACGCTGTGCATGCAGTCGGCGTTTGACTGGAAGTACCGGAGACCATAAACGGTTTTGAAAACTTCTGTCACGATCATCTTCTCAATAAAATATCTTTGCTGATGTTTTTTCGAGTCTTCTGGCCAATCAGAATGAAGATTGTTGCCGGAAGTCCCCACGGAGAATAACTTTGCGGTAGAACTCTTCTTTATACATCCATGGGTACAACTTCAGATAAAAATGAACACATAATGAAATATGACCCCCGGTTTGATGATTGACAGGTCACAGAACAATGGGAGCTATCTACCCTTACCACAATTTAAAGTAAGTCACACAGACTCTCTCCTCTTTGCTCTTCTCGCAGCAAGATGTCAGAACAAAGTGAAAAACAAACAATGGCATAAAATATTATTAATATGTCGGGTAGTAATAGATTTATTTATTTTCTTCTACCAGAATGCGTAGTTTATGTTAGTATTTCTAAAAATCTCCTGGGGGAGAATCCCCCCAGACCCCCCCTTCTGGGGTTGGGTTTTCAGCATGTGTGCCTTTTTATATAGTTCAGCTTTGATTCCATCATCTCATTAAACCTTTTTTAAAAGCATACTTTAGTTCTGTGAAGGGATATAAGGGATATATGCACTGTAATTCACTTTTATTAATATTGTATGCTCAAAAGCGTATATATTACAGCACGATTTTTTGTTGAATAGATTTGAGTGGTTCAAAATGTTGGGTCGCGATGTATTGACCAAGTAAAAAGTGGGTCCCGAGGCCTGACCAGTTGAGAACCACTGGTTTAGAGGATTCTAGAAACAAACCAACATGAATTTCTTGTAAATATGCAATTTGAAACAAGGTGTTTGTGCGAGAGCAATAAATAATCATGTCACCAACAATAATATTTTTGCCTATAAACTGATTTTTTGCAGATTGAATGTGTGATTATGCTCATATTGTGCCTACCCCAAATAAGGATATTTTTCCAGCATTATTAACACTTCATAACCTGAATATAAATCTAATTTTTAATGTTCAATTTATAATTCAAAATGAATTTACACCAAGGATGTCCTGGGGCACAGAAATAACACATGTATCCATAATGTGAGCGGCATTAAACACATCTAACAAGTAACATGTAATGTAATGTGATGAAGTATACAATGATCATATAGAATTATAGATGTACTTACCTCCATATTTCACAAGTGCCCTCTGGTGGCTCTGCAAATGAGCCATCAGACCAGGGTATGACCCGGTCCTTTCACAAAATGGACACTGGAAGGTGTCCGAGTCCAATTTGTTGAGCTCTGGGCGTGCTCCATCACGGAGTGTTGTGTTGTTTGTCTATAGGTGAATAAAATAGAATACAATTTCAGTGACTTTAATATTGGAAATAGTTAACTCCTTAAACAAGCAGCAATGGACTGGCCTGTATAATCCTATGGGACAAAGCTGGTCATACTTCCTCACTTTCAGAAGGTAACCCTTTAACTGCCAGCGCCACCATTTGGTAGAGCACATTTTGTGTCTTGATATCTTGTTGAAAAAAAAAAAAGTTTAACTCCATCTGATTCAGCCAGCTCGACCTTTTTGGTTGACATGTTATGCACAAAACAACCTCTAGATGTCACTGTGGTTCGAACAGAAAGCCCTTCAGCTAGTTTAAATCTTTATATATACGGTCTATGGTTTAAATGTCAGGCCTACAGCATGGCCACAAACCCCATCTAAAAACAGAGGCCTGATTGCATCCACCTGGGTTACTTGGCTCTACCCAATAACTATATATCATTTAACTTTAAACCACACTTAAAATAATAATATAATTATACATATGTGCATGTCAGTATAGCAGCTAATACATGTTTTTCTTTTAAAACATTCAAATGTGAAAGACACCTTCAATGAATATTTAAAATCAGATTCTTGTAAAAATGCGAGTACATGCATTGTTCCATCTGTCAAGCTAAAATATATACATATATCTTAGCTCTTAGCTTGACATGCTAACTGAACGAGCATGTTCAGTTAGCATATATGCTAACTGAACGTCGAGCATGTCAAGCTAAGAGCTAAGATATATATATATTTATATGTATTCCATTCCTTTACATTTAATATTTAAAATACAAATTAGCTAAATAAACACAATTACACTGCGCTAAACAGCCACATCGACAAACAAACGAGAACCTAAATAGTATGTAATTATATCTAAAACCACAATACGTTAATTACCTGTACTCGGTGCGCCATATTGTTTGTCTGTTCTCTGAACCTCATGTCTCTTTAAATATCCTTGCATCAGCGTCAGTGTCGTCAATTCGCTTTTAATCTGCCATGTATGGTAATGTCTCTCAGCCACCGTAGTGTCGTGTCAGGTGGGCGTGTCGTGTAGTGGGCGTGTCGTGTAGTGTCGTGTACTGCCGCGGCCGCAGCTAGACCCTTCTCAGCAAGCCCCCAGGAAGTGCGCCGGACTCTGATGAAAATATTCGTGCTGGCCAAACGGCGGTACTACACTTCCTTTTGGTTGCCAGGCCCGGAAACACTTTTTCCCATTGACTTACATGGGGAAAGAGTGGTCTGTAAATCGTTGGATAATTTTTTTTAAACTAAATAAACTACCCAGTATGAACACTTGTATAGCCCTTATTAAAAACATTCGTTCCTCAAGTTGTAAAATGTGCTAATAACGTTATTCTGAGAGTTATTTCCCTCTGCATTATGAACGCGCATCTAACCCACGGGACCGCGCCGCCCGGCACGTTCATGTTACGTGTTCAGCACTACATGCGTTTATCTTTACCCATGGATGCACAATAAGAACGGACCCATATCGCCTTACTGCCAGCCCACAGAGCTGTAATAATGGATATATTGCACATGTTTGCTGTAATTCATCATTTGTAAAATATTATACTACATGGGCTGTATGATTAAATCTTGTACCGTAAATGTTGTATTAAATAAAGTTAATATTACCGACGTAGATTAACGTCCCTGTAGCTTCTTATTGCACTAAGAAGCTTATTGCACTGTGTATATATATATATATACACAGCAATAATTCTTTCCTGCTAAATGAAGCTCTGTTGCTTGGATATCACTAGATCCTGTTACAGCGTAATATAAAAGTACATAACGATTGATGTGTAAATTAGCATAATTACTAGCTAACCGCTAGCTGCTAACTGCCGCCTCGTTAATATCAAATCTATCATAACAAACATTACCATGCTGTCATGAACGTGCGGTGCTGTTACGTGTACGCAAATTGACGTGCTTGATGTGAACGAGCATTTTGGGGGGCATGGTTAAAGTTGCGCATGCGCTATGAGCGCACATACGGGTACTTCTCAGGCATGCCGGGTAATCTGTGACGTTTCGCTCTCTCAAAAGTTGGGCCATTTTATCATCATGCGCGAATGAGCAACTCTCATAGGAATTAATGAGGCCCCGCCTCCCACGCTGTATCCAGTTCTTATTATACATCCATGCTTCTCAGGCGCGGCGAGGCGGCGCAGTTTCTCTCCCCGGGCTGCGGAAGCGAAATGCTTGATGGGAAACGACTCGCTGGTATCTCGAGCTGAGCGCTCATTGGTGGGTTTTACCCCGTGCTGGAGATGAAACTCTCCATTGGCTCGGCAAAAGTGTGTTGTTGTTTTGTGTCCGTTTTACGTCGCCACTTCCATTCACATTTTTCATCATTGTTCCACAATGTTTATCATCATAAAATTAATATCTATATATTTTATACTATACTTGCACTGCTTACCGTTGTCATACTTTATCTTAGCATATTCATACAACACACTGTTCATACTAGGCTAGGCTACTGTGTATATAGTGTATTCATACCCCTCACTGTTTTTTCATCATTCAATTCATTCTATATTTTATTCTGTAGATTGTGTACATTACTTTTCACTTTACTGCTTTATGCACTCCTGGTTAGAAGCTAAACTGCATTTCGTTGTCTCAGTACCTGTAATCTGTGCAATAACAATAAAGTTGAATCTAATCTTGAGCAGGAACAAATGTATTTACTTAGTACATATCTGACATTAACGATTAAACACATTTGTCCATTCTTTATCAATCAATCAATCAATCAATCAATCAATCAATCAATGTTTATTTATATAGCCCAATATCACAAATGTTACATTTGTCTCAGTGGACTTCACAGTTTGTACAGAATATCAGTATGACAATACGACACCCTCTGTCCTTACGTTTCACATCATACATCATACAGAGAAAAACCCACAGTTTAAAGGGGAAATGGGAGAAACCTCAGGGAGAGAAACAGAGGAGGGATCCCTCTCCCAGGACGGACAGACGTGCAATAGATGCCGTGTGCATTTATAAATGCAAACCAAGTCAAGCCGACTCCGGAGGTGGCAGTATGCACCTTAAAGTTGTTTGAAATCCGCCAAAAAACCGAGAGAAGAAGAAGAAGAAGAAGAAGAAGAAGAAGCCGACTCCGAGCTGTCCGACTTCAGGCGAGCTTTTTGAGACCTCCCCCGGCTGCGATCGGCTATTCTCGTCTACTTTCGAGGCGAGCCGCAGCTCGTCTCAAACAAGCCTTATATCTATATGGCGCTGATCTTAGATCTCAGTGGAGGAAAACAATTGTGACATCACTTACGCGACTCTGGGATTTGTAGTCTTTCTAGTTACGTATTTTTCATAGTCTTATATTTCAACAGTTTTACGACAAACTGTGACTTTTTTGACATGGAAATGATTTTTTAAGATTGACAAACATCATGTGTAATTCATGGCACAATTCAAACGGGATCGAAAGATAAGTTTTCTCTCTCCATTGACTTTAATACATTATTTTTCCGAAATAAGGTCCCATGGGGCGGAAGTAGATGGGCGTGACTTCGCCACTCTATAGTTTCAGCTCTCAGGAAGTGAAACTCAGACACGCGCTGCTACTGAGAGGTGAAATGGCGCAGAAAGGAGTTCAGCTGGACCGGGAAACATTCTCTTGTTCGATCTGTCTGGATCTACTGAAGGATCCGGTGGCGACTCCCTGTGGACACAGCTACTGCATGAAGTGTATTGAAGGCTTCTGGGACGGAGAGGATGAGAAGAAGATCCACAGCTGCCCTCAGTGTAGGCATAGCTTCAACCCGAGGCCTGTCCTGCTGAAAAACACCATGTTGGCAGCTTTAGTGGAGGAGCTGAAGAAGACTGGACCCCCACCTGCTCCTGCTGATCTCTGCTATGCTGGAGCTGAAGATGTGGCCTGTGATGTCTGCACTGGGAGGAAACTGAGAGCCTGTAAGTCCTGCCTCGTGTGTCTGGCCTCTTATTGCGACAAACACCTCCAGCCTCATTATGACGTAGCACCATTAAAAAAACACAAGCTGGTGGAGCCCGCCAAGAAGCTCCAGGAGAACATCTGCTCTCATCACGACGAGGTGATGAAGCTGTTCTGCCGCACTGATCAGCAGTGTATCTGTTATATCTGCACTGTGGAGGAACACAAAGGCCACGACACGGTGTCAGCTGCAGCAGAGAGGACTGAGAGACAGAGAGAGCTGGAGGGGAGTCGACTAAACATCCAGCAGAGAATCCAGGACGGAGAGAAGGAGGTGAAGCTGCTTCAGCAGGAGGTGGAGGCCGTCAATGGCTCTGCTGATAAAGCAGTGGAGGACAGTGAGAAGATGTTCACTGAGCTGATCCGTCTCATGGAGAAAAGAAGCTCTGATGTGAAGCAGCAGGTCAGATCCCAGCAGAAGAGTGAAGTGAGTCGAGTCAAAGAGCTTCAGGAGAAGCTGGAGCAGGAGATCTCTGAGCTGAAGAGGAGAGACGCTGAGCTGAAGCTGCTGTCTCACACAGAGGATGACAACCAGTTTCTGCACAGCTACCCCTCACTGTCAGCCCTCAGTGAACCTACACACTCCTCCAGCATCAACATCCGTCCTCTGAGCTACTTTGAAGACGTGACGGCGGCCCTGTCAGCAGTCAGAGACAAACTACAGGACGTCCTGAGAGAGGAATGGACACACGTCTCACCGACTGAAGTGGATGCTTTACTGTCAGCAGCAGAGCCCACCACCAGAGCTGAGTTCTTCAAATATTCACAGGGAATCACACTGGATCCAAACACAGCATTCACACAGCTGGTATTTTTTGAGGGGAGCAGAAAAGCAACACTCATGAGACCACATCAGTCTTATTCTAGTCATCCAGACAGATTCACTAAGTATCCTCAGGTCCTGAGTAGAGAGAGTCTGACTGGACGTTGTTACTGGGAGGTGGAGTGGGGAGGGGGAGGAGTTTGTGTAGCAGTCGCATACAAGGATATCATCAGAGCAGGGGGGGGAAGTTTATTTGGATACAATGACAAATCTTGGTCCTTAAATTGTAAACAAAACAGTTATTCATTTCATTACAACAGTATCAACACTCCTGTCTCAGGTCCTCCGTCCTCCAGAGTAGGAGTGTACCTGGATCACAGAGCAGGTGTTCTGTCCTTCTACAGCGTCTCTGAAACCATGACTCTCCTCCACAGAGTGCAGACCACATTCACTCAGCCGCTACATGCTGGACTTTGTCTTTATTATGATGCCTATGGAGACACTGCGGAGTTTTGTAAACTCAAATAGCCTGAAGTCATTGGAGGAACTCTTCTACTTCTTAAACTCACCGTGTGTCCATCAGAGCTGATTGTTCATGTCTTCACTGTGCAGAGATCAGCTGCCAATCAAACATGATGGGATGTGCTTCAACATCTCCTCATGAGTTGTTCTGTAAATGTTGGACTTTCTTCCGGCTCCTTCCTCGGTCTGTTTAGCCATGGAGGCTGTCACTGCTCAGGAGGATCCTTCTTCACCTGAACTGATATGTAAACTTTGCTCTAAATATGTGTTGGATATTTCTTTTGATTCATGTTGTTGTTTCTCTTGTAATGGACGAGTCTTCAGAGAGAAAGCAGCAGAGATTCTTTTATTGTACACATTTTATTCTGGCCACTTTCTAAAACAACAGAGACATTTATAATCACATGTATTATTTTGACAGATTAAATGTTATTGTTGCCCAAATTAACTAACACATGAGTTCCCAGATGGTTATAACACTTATTTCATCATAAAATGTTTATTTAAAATGATATTACTTACTGTCATGATCATAATCAATAAGTACATCATTTATTATTCTCCTGTAAATAGCTTAGAGTCTTTGCTTGGGAAATAAAATGTTATTGTTTTGCACACTAATTGTTGTTGTTGTTGTTGTTGTTATCCAAATAGAAATTGGGTACTCTGAGGTTTTATAGAACATAACTTATCAGGATAATAATCAATAAGTAAATCATGTATGATTCTGTTTGAAATAGCTGAGATGAAACACATGGTGTGGATAAAGTGAAACTGATCATGAAATCATTGAACAGACTTTACTGATGGGATGTGTGATCAAATTAAATGTTTGGATCATTAATAAAGGTTTGTCTTTCAAAAACAAAAACAGGATGTTCTTCTTGTGTTATGTCCAAGGTGCCATACGAAGCTGATGGAGAACATGTGGAAGTGATCTGAGACTAAATGAAGCTCAGCGCAAGTTCAACCAGGAAGACCGTCTTTACTCATTCATTTACTATGTCTATGTTACTACTCTCTCTCCTCTAAGTGATCGGGGGCGTCACTCTCCAGCTTAACCAATCACTTCGCTCTATTCTCACAAGCCTATCATAGCGCTCCGCTAAACCTTTTAAATCTTCTCTCCCCTCTGACAGCTGTCATTTCAGGTGACTCGACGCAACCCTCCTCCACCCCTTTTCACCTCCTGTCCCTCTGAATCCAGGGTCAAGCTAAGCCCCTCCCCTTCAGACCGACCCCAACTATCCATTCACCACCACCAGGTCAAGCTAAGCCCCTCCCCTTCAGACCGACCCCAACTATCCATTCACCACCACCAGGTCAAGCTAAGCCCCTCCCCTTCAGACCGACCCAAACTATCCATTCACCACCACCAGGTCAAGCTAAGCCCCTCCCCTTCAGACCGACCCCAACTATCCATTCACCACCACCAGTGGGCCCCCTGCGCAATGTGAGGCCCCATGCAGCCTGCATGATCGACCTGTAGGGAGGGACGGCCCTGCTTACAGTAAACAGAAGTTTAGGGTATCATGAGTATTTTCTGCTGTTTTATACTATATTTGAGTTTGTTTGTCTGAACACCTTGTTTCTCTTGTGCATTAAGAACACTTGTGTTAGGGCATGATTTAACAATAAATAGGTTATATACAGTATAAAATACCTGTCCGCCCTCCCATGCCACCCTGGCATGACCTCTTGCCCCCCCTTTGCTACCCCATGTAAAATGTTCTAGAACCGCCACTGGGTGTAGATGACCTCGAGCCATAAGCGACAACAAATGTGATTCAGTGTCCTCAGCTGTTTAGTCTACCTATTGAAGAATGTTGATTATTACACTCTGAACTAGTTAAAACCTCGAGCTACATGAGGGGTCTTCAGAATTGATTGTGGCATCTCAACCGTGTGGTCAGATCGTGGCCCGTGACATGTCTTGTGAATTCTCCGGCCGAAGCTCCAAATAAACCGTCATTGTTTGCCATCAAAGCTCCAGCTCTCCATCGTGTCTCTCTGAGTCCTGACTCCTATTGCTTCAGAAGTTTCCCCCACAGTTACCACTACTTAGAAAAGCTCTCTCCACTTAATTAATTTGATCGATATATCAATGTATTATCCATTTAAGACATAATTAATCATCATCTGTAACTCTACAAAAAAAAGGTTTACACATTTTTAAACTGTATTTATTTATTGAATATACAGCATGTTAATGAGTCCACTATGTTTCAATACTGGTGCCAGATGCTAGTATACAGACTTCTTTAAACATTTTATTTGACCATTGAACATTACCAGAAAACCCAGGTATGCACGTGTGAAAATAGTTTTTGTAGCATATAACAACAAAAGGAAAACTGAAAGAGATCTCAAAGTAATTCAAATATCTGAATCACTGCGTCCACATTAAACATCTTAGATATATTCACTCATGAATATAACGCTTTGTCTTTTATTAACACATCTATGAGTGTGCAAAGCAGCTGTTGTTATGTGTGTAGCGAGACAAGCTGAACACGTTTCTTCAGGTGTTTTCCGTCTAGTTTACATTCTCTCCACCTTCCAAATTCTTCAGGAATGCAGCTTCGTTTGTTCCAATCCTTTCCCCCCCCTTTCTCTGCACTCTGAGAACACAGCGACAGCAGGGCAGCCGGATGTGTTCTCAGGCGTTTCTCAGTTTTATTCATGTGTTCAGGTTGCCGATTCATCCGGAAGCGTCACTCGGAGACTTCCATCTCTCCCGAGGCTGCAGCGCTGGAAGCCTGGGACCCCGTGTTCGCCACCATGCGCTCTCGACCGCCAAACACCTCAGTCACTAAATCAAATCAAATCAAATCAAGGTTTATTTATAAAGCACATTTAAAAGCGATTTTTGGTCGGGCCAAAGTGCTGTACATGTAATAACTACAATCACATAAAAACACATTTCTATAATCACAATAAAAGACAATAAATAAAACACAGGGAAAAGTCAGGAGTCGTGCTACGCTCTGACTAAAAGGCCAGGGAGAAGAAGTGTGTCTTAAGAGTAGATTTAAAAACCCCTAGGGTCTGGGCCGACCTCACATGGAGGGGCAGAGTGTTCCAGAGCCTCGGACAACCAATCACAATAACACACAGGCATTATTGATTTGACAACTCGATGAATAAGCAGTGATCGTAAACGGTATATTGCCTAATCTACAGTAAATACACATATATTTAACTCTATGCATTACATCAGTGCTTCTCAAAGTGTGGTCTGCGGAGCACTGGTGGTCCATGAGCGCCCCCTAGTGGTCCCTGAGTATATTGGTAACATTTCACATTTGAAATACATTTATTTATTTAAGTTTTCCACACTCTCGCGGGAATATCTCCGCAATGGAGCGAGCTTAACTTTCACTATATATACTTTCTATATTGCATGATATAGCCCAGCGCAACACCTTCGTCACACATGTTGACACTTGTTTGTACCATTTTCAAGTGATTTGTAATCTGTTCTAGAAAAACAATGTGTTTTATTAGATTTCAAGAAGCATATAAAACAAACAATGGATGTCTTTTATGAACATTTATCCATGCTGAAAGTAGATTTAGATGTGTTAGGAGTGAGATAGAGATTATTATCTAATATATGCATCCAATGAAGCATTGCATGAAGTCTGTTGATGATCAGAGGCTGTTGTTGGGGCTGCATAAACGTTTTTTGTATTTTGTTTTGAAAATCCACAGCGGAGGTTTGTGTCTTACTACACGCGGTGTATTTTGCATATCTCTCAGTAGCCAACGATCTGTGAGTCTGTTGGCTCGGACATAAACTCCGTGATAACTTTTACATTTCATAAGAGGTGTAAAACCTGTGAGCATTTTAAATCGCATTTGAACGAAAGGCTTATATAATCTGTAGTTGTATTGTTGATTTATTGTGTGAACGAGGCGATGTAGAGAAGGTTAAGCTGTCATTATTAGGCTGTGATGTACTGTTGGAGTGGTAAGCAGGCCTATTGTTTTTAGATATTTGTGGAGTCAGGTGGTCCGTGAGTGTTTTTATTGGTTAAGTGGCCCTTGGTATGAAAAGGTTTGAGAAACACTGCATTACATTAATGCACAACAATATTTTTGTATTACTGCTGATTTCTATTCCATATTTTATTCCATTCCATTGCAATGTAAATACTGTTATATTTTACTATATATTTTACATTTTTCTATAGTTCTCTACTGTACCTCTGTTTTTCATTCTTGTTTTTATGCACCACGACATCAAGTCAAATTCCTCGTGCGTGTAAACCTACCTGGTAATAAACCTGTTTCTGATTCTGATTTGGCAGACGCAAAAAACAAGTACAAAGAAACAGTAACAGATATGAAGCTCAGCGCAAGTTCAACCAGGAAGACCCTCTTTACTCATTCATTTACTATGCTACGTTACCACTCTCTCTCCTCTCAATAAGTGATCGGGGGCGTCACTCCCCAGCTTAACCAATCACTTCGCTCTATTCCCACAAGCCTATCATAGCGCTCCGCTAACCCTTTAAAATCTGCTCTCCCCCCTCTGTCAGCTGTCATTTCAGGTGACTCAACGCAACCCTCCTCCACCCCTTTTTTCACCTCCTGTCCCTCTGAATCCAGGGTCAAGCTAAGCCCCTCCCCTTCAGACCGAACCCAACTATCCATTCCACCACCACCAGTGTCTAGACCCCGGGGGTTTTCATCGGATCGGTTCTCCTCTCCCGAATGATACTCCCGCACTACAGGGCCTAATCGCCAAAACTCCATTACATTCATTTGTGTATTTCTGGCAATAAATATGTATTCTTACATCAAAACCGTCTCTCCTGATTGAAAAACGATTGTCCAACGTTGAGGGATATTTTTGACTTTTTGAAGTGGGTTGTATATCTATCAGGGTATATGCAGGAATCCTGAAGTCAGATGTAAGACCTTTTAAGACCTTTTTTAAGACCCTTTCCATACATTTTAAGACCTCATCGCCACTTTGAGTTCTAACCGGTTACATTGGCGACACACTTTACCTCACATTGACTATATACAGTATTGATTGTCCTTCCTCCTTATCTTCCAACCATTTGGACACAAACTTGCATTTCCCCATAACGATGTTGTTTAACAACCGGCGTAAACGGAGCTTGGCGCGCTATCAAGCAGTGAGCGTGCGATGTCCTGTTCAGATGACGTAATACCTTGGAAAATGCCGTTTAATACTTTTTAATAGCCTTCATTTTCGCTAAATTGATTTATCAACTTTTAATACTTTTTAAGACCCCGCGGACACCCTGGATAATAGTCAATGCATTGCAGTTAATTGGGTTAATTGGCAAGGAGAATGAGCAACGAACTGCCGTGGTGGGGGCAACAATAAAACTTATTTTAAATACAAGTTTAAGTGTACGCAGAATGTAAGATATTTTCACTGCTTTACCTTGCAGTTCTTCAATTATGAAACCTAAAGGGTGGGGTTTCATACTTGAATTGTGTGCCTTTACTGTGACATGTAACCTTTGCAGACCATTTACATGCACACAAACCTATAAAGCACACTACAGGAAAGAAAAAACTCCAAAAAGTGATCTATGCTGTGTTCAAAGCAGCCAGACAAAAACAGTAATATTAACTCCCACATGGTAACAGTTCATATTCACTGTTCGGAACATGGTTGTGGTGATAGATGATGACACCCTCCCTATGTTGTTATGAACCGTCTACATCTAACTCAATCCAAACTTCCTGAAAGGGTGTGATGTAAAGAATTATAAAAAACAAAGAAACTATACCTGCTGCAACATCACTGATATCCCAAACCCTCAAGCCTTCCTTCTGTCCTCCGAAGGCGTAGACGAAGGGGTGATCAGGGCAACACGACGCACAGAACAGCACACCCTGTTGGAAAGGAAGTCATTATTATTTATTTTAAAACCTCAACCTTCTCGATGGCAGGATATAGTCTCGAATGTAGGTTGGGCTACAAGGGATGTGAGAAGCAAGTTTATCCATTATAAAATTGTGCATAGATATTATTTTACACCCCTGAAATGGTTTAAAATGGGCTTAACTCAGGAGAATAAATGTTGGAAATGTAATAGAGAAGTGGGCACATTTCGTCATGCTCTATGGGATTGCCCAAGGGTACTGCCTTTTTGGAAGGTGGTATTAAAAAACCTTGAAGGGTGGCTCAGAAAACCTCTACCAGAATCGCCACAGCTCTGTTTGCTAGGGGACAAGTCTCTTGTGCCACCAGGCAGGGCCGTTTCTTCCTATAGGCGGACTATGCAGATGCATAGGGCCCCTGCGGCCACTAGGGGGCCCCCGAGCTGAAAATTCAGGTTCAGCCTCAATATATTTGGGGAGAATTAAAATGTGCCGTCTTTAGGAGGCGTGTGGTGCAGTGGATAGGGCCTTGGTGTTGGGATCAGGGGGTCACAGGTTCAAACCCCACTGCAGTCAGCATGTCGTTGTGTCCCTGGGACATTTCACCCCAAATTGCTCCTGAGGGGATTGTCCACAGTATTGAGTATGTAAGTCGCTTTGGATAAAAGCGTCTAACAAGTGACATGTAATGTTTATTTGTAGACAGCCAAGCCCCCTCCTGTGTTCGGTGAAGCATTATATGCTTAAATATCTAATGTAGGATATAAACTGCAACGATAGCAAAGCTGTGGCTTGTGTTTGTGGGGTAATAAAGTCCAAATCATCGTTGGGCTGTCACCCAATGAGTGACGTCTGAGGAAGATGAAAAATGTAAATTGAACATTGTTGAGAAAATGCTGCATCTCTTGCATTTATTGACGTAGAGGAGCCATATTGTTTACCCTTTTTAATATAATTTTTTGTACGTTTCAATTGCTTGGTTTTCGTGAAATTAGCCTGTTTTCCTCTTAAAGTGTAACAGACTGATGCGTCTCCACAGATCATCTTAAAGGCTTCGGACTCCCCCCCATTGTAGTTAAAACAGCTTCTTGCATAGGGCCACCAAAAAGCTAGAAACTGCCCTGCCACCAGGCCTTACTAAATCAGAACTTAGAATGACTTTAACAGGTTTTATTGTAGCTCCCAGGCTTATTCTGCGCAAGAGCCCACATAAGGGTGCATTGTCCTAGGGAGGGTACAGGGTACTAGGGGACAGGAAGTATATCTGTATATGTGTAGATGTATATATACGTGGATGATATTTGTTGTAAATGTGTATCTACATGCTTTACGTTGATGTATGTATGAGTTTGTGCGCATATGTATGCAGGCATGTGTGTGTGTAAGAAGAATTGGGATGCCGGGATTAAGTTGGATGCCTTTGGTTATGTTACATTACATTACATGTCACTTGTTAGACGCTTTTATCCAAAGCGACTTACATACTCAATACTGTGGGCAAACCCCACAGGAGCAATTTGGGGTGAAGTGTCTCAGGGACACAACGACATGCTGACTGCAGTGGGGTTTGAACCTATGACCCCCTGATCTGAACACCAACGCACAACCCACTGCACCACACGCCTCCCTGTGTTTATGTCTGTTCTGCATTTATGTATAAAATGGGAAAAATGTAATACAAATCTTAATGACAAATGAAACCCTCAAACTTCATATAAGACTGTGGGTGGGAGAAACATTGTGAGATCTGAATAGGAGAGCTCTTACCATTTTCATATCCCTCGAGTGCACCAGGTTGGGTTTGTTGCCCAAAATGTCCCAAATCTTAACGTGTTTGTCGGCTGACGAGGTGACCAGGCATCCTTTGATCTGGCTGCTGAGGTCCAAACCTGCACGAATGTTATCATGATCATTGTACAGTCAGTCAATGTGCCTTTAAAACACATTCATTTGACCATGAACAAAACCTATAAAAAGCATGTATTAAACATTTTACTGACAATTTCTCGAGACATACAAATCACCTAAATGCAAATTACATCATGTCAGAAGATAAAGCCTATAGTTAGAACTGGTTTCAGATTACCCTGTGTTTGTCCTACATTTTATGGTATTTTATTTTTACTTAAAAATGTTACTTTACGTTTTTACTGTATTTTTACTGTCTTTTTATCTATTTTATTTCACGTTCCATCATATAGCCTTTTATAATTTTCTTGTCATTTTAACTATCTTTTACAGTGTGATCTATGTTTGTTAATCTGTAAAGCCCATTGAGACAAACTTGTTTAGCGATATTGGGCTGTATAAATAAACTTTGATTTGATTTGAAGATAAGCCTGCAGGCTAAAATGGGTTTCACTCTGTGTGTTCGTCAAAATGTTTTCCAAGATTGTCTAAAAGTAAAGTAACCCCATGTTTCTCTGGTGTCTTCCAACAATGTTAACACATCATTTCACCCTTCCTTAGTGACTCACCACACAGTCTCACATCATTTGTACTGATTTAACAATGTTCTACTGCACGGATACAACAAGTGTAGAAACAAAGCTACGTTTTTTTTTCTATTGAAGGTGAACAGTTGTTCCACAAACTTCTACCTACCCGACACTTCTGCATCGTGAGCCTTCAGTGTGAACAGGGGTTTGTCTGAGCGTGCGTCCAGACAGTAGATAAATCCATCCTCTGTGCTGGCCTGAACACAAACACACACTTAAAACACTGAGCTGGTGAATCAACAAGGTGTGTTACAGTACACCATGACTATTTAAGGTTACGGTTATTTATATAGCACATCTCAGACACAAAGGCAATTCAAAGGGGCTTCACATAGGCGTTAACACACAAAAAGGGAGAAAGTAGTTCAAAACAGACATTGTAAATACACATAATGCTGCAAGAAGTGCTGTTAAAACATAGTTAAATGATCTGGAGAAGCAGCATTAATGAGCACGGTTTTCAGCCACGACTTACAGAGCAGAATCTCTGACATATATTGGGGTCGCAGTCTATTTAGAGCTTTATAAGTTAAAAGTTCAAGTAGGGCTGTGCAATTAATCGTATTTTAATCGCAATTACGATTTTGGCCTGCCACAATTACGAAAACAACATAATCGAAAAAAACGATTATTTTGCTTTGCTAGGTTGTGACAGTGTACTACAACATATTTGATCTAATACATTTTTGTCTCATTTATTTGTATTTATCATATTTATATATGTTTAGTAGCTTGGGGAAGTGCGCTATTTTGATATTATTTATTTAAATGTATCATTTATTTTATTTATTTTTGTATTGGTTTTTCAGTTGAATTATACGTTCAGGGTAATCAACAGTTAAAAAGATACTGTTCAAATTATTATTTGAATTTGTTTTAAAGTTCAATAAATTGATGTTTTCAAAGTCAATGAATAATCGTATTTAATAATCGTGATATCAATTATTGACCCAAATAATCGTGATTATGATTTTTGCCATAATCGCACAGCCCTAAGTTGAAGTCTATGCTTTGAGTGATAGGTAGCTAGTGCAGAGCTCTGAGAACGGGGGTGTTGTGTTTATTTCTTCTCAAAACTCTTCCTGTTAAAAGTTGTATAAGTAGGAACATGGATGGATGGATGGGGTATTCCCAGTGCAGATTTAGAGCACCTACCAGGAAGTTGTACGGGGAGAAGTGGTTCCAGGCCAGACGCTCCACCTGCCCGCTGAACCTCCAGGTCCGGTTGCTGTTGTCTGGACTCCGGCAGTCGTACAGAACAGCCGTCCTGAAAAGAGAACATTTTTGTAACTCATTGTGAAGGTGAATCTGTTTATCTCCTATCACCTCATTCTACAAATGAATGATAATATGGCGCATTTCCACTACAGGTTTTTAGCGTGGCTCGGATCGCTCTTTTTTGCTTTTCCACTAGGGGTAGTACAGGCTCACGGGTACTTTTTTTTTAGAACCACCTCAGTCGAGTTTCCAAGCGAGCTGAAAATAGGCTTTGCTAGTGACGTAAAACACTGCCGACCGCTGATTGGTCAGAGAGAATCGTCACAGTTCTTGCGCGAGACAGTCCCCAGGCGTCGCATAAGCATCATTTTTAAAACAGACGTGCTACCGTCAGCAAGTATTTCTAATTTCAACAAAGTATTTTTAATTCCAACAAGGTACAATATACAGACTTTCCAGCAGTGTAGAGAAAGACAAAAAAAACTGAAGAGTGCTTATAGTGCCGTCAAGGACCACAACGGCCGGAGTGGTTCCAGTAGGAAAACATGCCTACACTGCGTGGTTACTATAGTTACTACCTTCGTTACTAACGGTAATGGAAACGCAGCTTAAAGTGAGCCGAACCGAGCCATGGCGAGCCGCGCTAAAACCTGTAGTGGAAATGCGGCTATAGATCACACTTACTTATCATAAGAGCCTGATATCAGAGTCTGGGCCTCAAATGGATGGAATGATAACGTCTGAACCTAAAGGATGGAAAAGAAAGTGGAAATGATTGTAATGACAGATAATCACTGTGAAGTACATCCGTTATAATTATTTTCCATTTTGAATACCTTATCAGTGTGCCTGCGCAGAGTAGTGGCTGGTTTGCCTTGAGTGAGATCCCACAACACCACGGTGTCGTCAGCTGATCCACTGGCCAGCACATTTCTAACGGGAGAGAAGGGTTGTTTCACAGATGAGTTTACATATACACTGTCCCGTATATAAAACCTTGTATAAAGAGTCTAATTACGTGTATATTTGATAAGCATAATGTGCAATTGTTGTTAGAGCCATCTTCACTGTACATTTTACATTTATATATTCAGTCTAATATGTAATATTCCATCGGTCACATACTTATGTAAATATAATACCTTGCTTTATATCTTGTTAATTTGTAAATTCAACATGTATATTTTCTACTTTCTTGTTTATTTCTTGTCTTTTAATGTGTATTGTACAGTCTTTTTATGCTGCTGCAACACAAACATTTACCAAATTGGGATAAAAAAAGTTACTTACTTTAATACAATTATTATGGTTAGAATATCAAGTTAAATGCTTTGGATTAAACTAACTGAATTATTGTTGGTTGATTTAGTTAATTAATAAGTCAATGTAAGTCTCTTTTTCCTGTCAATAAAAATGCGGTATAGTCTTTTGACCGCAATCTTTTTGTTGTATTGGAATATCCTGAGGACTACTTTTTTTACTCTTGAACTGGGGAAGTTTATGTTGCCGCCTGGATGGCTGAATAAATATTATTATTTGATGCAACGCTACAACGCTCTCAGCACGACTCATAACCCACAACCCAGACAAAGGAAAGTGGTTATTAATTTAAAGGGGACCTATCATGCAAAATTAACTTTCATAAAGATGTGTCCCCGGTGTGTCGGGGAACTCACGCAGCGTCAGAAAATAAAACCCTCTCTCTTTTCCTCCGTACCCAAATCTCTAAAAACCGGGCTACAACGGAGCTGATCCAGATTTGCGTCCGATATGACGTAATATCTGAAATGTGGACCCACGGCCCTATCAGAAACGTTGCTATCAGAAACAATGCCCGACTGTTTTGGACGTAATATGGTCGGTGTTTACATTAGCATGGCTAACACTCAGAGCTAACCTGTACTGGAGAGCATGTGTGTGAAGAAGCAGGAAATAAAAAGGAACTCACCTTGTGGTATAACCGGCAAGAGAGAAAGCCTTTGAGCTCCATACTGTTTCAGAAATAATCCTTGATAATCCATGATATGGCATTTCATCATTGCAGTATTTAGTTTAGACAGTAGCTGCCGGGTCCCGCATGAGCTCCGCCCCTCTTTTTATATTAATTTTATTATAAAGCTTTATACCCAAAATCAGCACTTTTGAAACAGGAAGTGAAATAGAGGGATATGAGGCATGGCTAGAATGGCTGATCTGTTTGGTATTTTGAGCAAAACACTTCATAGACATGATTTTATTTTTATATATCTGAGACCTATGCTATTGCCTAAAAATAGCATGATAGGTGACCTTTAAGGAAACGGACTAAAACGCCACAGCACAAATACTATAAGCACAATACTGACCTGAGCAGTTTGTTCCAGGATAAATCCAGCACTGCGTCTGTGTGGCCCTCCAAAGGCTCTGCTGCTGCCCCACCCTGGCATCAAGGAGAACAATGTGTTAATGACATCCAGCAAAGCAGGGAGAAAAATGTCTACTACTAATGGGGTCAAACATTTAAAAATAAATAGTCAAAAAATCCTAAAGAAATATAAAAATAATTCAATTTTGAAATTATTTTCATTATAAAAAAAACAACATTTTTGAAATAAACATGACTGTAAATATAAAAGTGTTGTGCAATACCTCTTCACATGTGCAATATACACTTATGTTTAATTAATAATGGTAATAATAAAAAAGCAGAAAATAATGCGAGAGAGCTGGGAGAAAAACTTCCACTACTGATGGGGTAATAAATAGTCCACATATCCTAAAAAAACATAAACAAATCATTCAATTTCCAATAGTTTTCATTATAAAAAACAAAATGTTTGCAATAAAAATGCCTGCAGTACCTCTCTACATGTGCACTATACACTTATGTGCAATTAATGCTGTAACGGCATAGATTTCCCCGCTGCGGGACAAATAAAGGATTTCTGAACAAACCCTTTTTCTAATAATTCCAGTCAAAAAGATGACGCTGTTATTCAAGGTCTCACAGTTGTTGAACAACAGCTCCCACTTTCACCATACTGAATCTAGTAAAGGACAGTGTAAAATGTAAATACCTTCTTGCCCTTCTTTTTCTTCTTGGCCGCCTTTTTGGTCCCCAGGGTGAAGGCGGGCTCTAAGCAGTCGACAACATCCAGGTCCCACACATCGATTTGGGGGGTCATGTTCCCCACAGCAGCGTAGTTACCTGACACACAGAGCACAGCAAGGTAAGGTAACAAACACAGTGGGACGTGCACATTAAAGGTCACCTATTATGCAAAATCCACTTCTTCATGTCTCTTCTACATCAACATGTGTCCCCTCTGTGTAAAGAGATTCTGAAAGTTTCAGGAAAAAAGATTCTCTCACTTTTTCTCCTGATCCATTTATATAAAAACTGAAAATGAGCTGATCAGATTTTGGCCACTTTGTGATGTCATAACGATTTTTTGGCTTGTGTAACCATTAGCCAATCACAAACCTCCTCCTTGAGCACCATTGTGTTCTTTTTAACCAAATCTCTCTCAGAGGGGCGTGGGGAGGGGCTCCTTATTTTCATCTGAAGTAACAGACAGAGAATCAGCACTTTGGAAACAGGGCTGAAACAGAGGGGATTATGGGATGCTGCAATGATCTGTTTGGTGTTTCAGCCAATCAGAGACAGGTTCTGGATATATCTGAGACCTATAATATATTGATGAAAAACAGTATAATAGGGGACCTTTAAATAGATCAAATTATATACTTTATTCTGGCTGTTCACATGGAATAAAACTGAATCTTCTTACCGGCTCCTTCTCCGGGGCTGGGGTCAAAGTTGAGCCACTCGATGCACAGAGGGTACGCTGGCAGCAGAATATCGTGATGGACATACAGAGAGTCCTCATCCGAGTTATAAACTGTAAAGAAATCGCTTGTTAAATATATATTTCAGAAGTATACAATATAAAACGCTTCAGACAGAACCTATACATATTCTAAAATTAACATTAGATATCAGAATCAGAACAAGGTTTATTGCCAAGTAGGTTCACACATATGAGGAACTACCTTGGTATATATGGTGCATACGTAAACACAAGAGAGGTAGCTTGTATACAAATGTGGAAAATATTAGGAGGGTTGTGCAGAACTGGCAATACTTAATGTCAGGATCAGATATGTAGCTTGTGTTCTTAGCGAGAGCAACAGTTTCTACAAAATCTTCCTGTGGCTTCAGAATATTCCATGTCATGTCACGTATGAAGATTTTCACCATGGATCTCTAAATTGCAGACGTCCTTCTCCGCCCGGCCGGTCATGATCAGATTGTCACTGGGTTTGATTTGGAAGTCTTCCCGCTCGTACTGGTCCTAAAAGACAACAAAGATGAACGTAAACTGAACATCTAAGCTCTAATTTCATGGTTTTTCACTTTGCTTTAGACAAATGCCTCGCATGCATTCAGAGGTAACGCAGATTCAAAATATTGACTTGATAAATGAAGGTAAATTACTTTTCTAACATCAGAAAAACCATATCAAATCATCTGTTTCCAAACTCTCACACAGTGTAATTCAAGTCTCATGTTTCCAGTGCTATGCTCATTACTTCCTAAAACACAAGCATTTTGGCTTAAACTGTTTGGTCTCACACTCTTACAGGCGTTGTACCGATCTGTGTGAGCGCTGTTTCTGAGATTTTGATGATAATGCTCAAGTTGTGTGTGTGTGTGTGTGTGTGTGTGTGTGTGTGTGTGTGTGTGTGTGTGTGTGTGTGGTCAAGGGATGTTTAAGATGGCTCAGTAACCAGTAGTGTAAAAATATTGCAATACTGGGTCGTTTAAAACGGTACGATAACACATTTTATTTGTATTTGTTCTTCAAGAAGTGTTTACATTAGAGCCACGTTCATGAGTTGCCTAGATGTGTGACAGCTGTGTGTGTGTGTGTGTGTGTGTGTGACAGCTGTGTGTGTGTGTGTGTGTGTGTGTGTGTGTGCGTGTTCATCTGGCAATTAATTGATACACAAATGATCCTTTTATAAGTCAAGTATTGCATTAAATACAATCCTGTACTGGAATACTTATTTGTACTTAAATTGAATAGAATTGCATAGCTATACTTTCGTCAGGCTACAGGTACTACTTGACATAGGACTATAAGGAATCAGTTTGCAGGTTATTTAAAGGCTCTTACTGTGTCTTTGATGGTGATGTAGGGATCCTCCTCGTTACAGCTGTACACTGTCAGCCCAGCCAGACTGTCGCCCAGATTAGAGGTGGCTAAATTGAAGACAACACAGGGTAAATATACAGAATGATCAGAAATGAATCTGTAAACACCTCCTCACTCACCTGCATCCTCATCATCATATCTGTCCAGGCCGTACTCTGCCAGCTCGTCATCATCGTCCTTTCCATCCTCTTTCTTCTTCTTTGGGACGGCAGCTACGTCCTCCGCTGTATTACCATCGAGATTATCTTCACAAATGCCTTCATCGTCGTCTTCCTCTTCCTCGGCTGCTAGTTCCCTGATTCAGCAGACAAACAAAGACATATGTTTCAGCTTGTCCTAGAATATAAAAGTCATATTTTGGTGTATTCGGACAGATTTTGAACATAGATTCCTGCAGTGAGGTGAATTGTGTTATTCAAACTTACCCAATCTCCTCCCTTGCTTCACTAATGATGCGCGCAAGTTCTTCTTGGCTCAACTCAACCTGAAATGGAATTAAAAAATAGTCTTTATATGCTCATTAGTCTCTGGTTAGATGCAATAAAAAGAAAACAGATAGGGTGTATTAAAAATAGTGTTTTCTTATGGCATGTGTGGTTACAGTTCTAAATATATAGCATATGCATATTAGATAAGTTAAATAAAAAAAACGTGCGAGTTGGAAAAAGCTTTGATTTAATAAGCAAGGTCTCCAGTTTGTTCTTAGCTCTTTAGTAATAATACATACCTTAATACATCTATAGATATTGCGTGATAGCCACCATAGAAAACACGAGACAGCAACAAACACACGTCAAGCTGTCACTCAATTCAATTAAAATAGCTTTATTGGCATGACCATAATGACCTACAGTATTGCCAAAGCTTTGTACAATAACGACATAATTAATATGCATTTGGAATGTGTTCATATACATTTTGAACATTGAAAATTCATTTATTAAACAAAAACACAACAGAAAAAGTTAAAAGTGAGTTATTGATAAGTGTGCAGGATAATGCTGATAGTATATTCCTATACTACATTATTAATAAAATACAAATAGGCCTACAAATACATGAAATGCAGCTTTCTTTCATTTCCCCGAGTAAGATTTTCAGTTTTTCAAATAATTGAGGAGGCCTGTTATATAAATTAGAGAAGAATTTGGAGCATTGTTTGATAAACGCAAGGAAACCATTACTCTTTTAATTCGAGTTTTTACGTTATTTCCTGGCATTTAAACCGAGTTAGCTCTCCTTTATCATCGGTAACTACTGTCACTAAACAACTTGTCTTATATTAAATTACACAGCAGATTTGATCTTGTATAAAGTGAGTAATTATGTCGTAAATCGTAAAGTTTGGTCTTTTAGACGCATAGCTTGAGTGCCATGTTGACAAATTAGCCTAGCTAGCTAACGGTTGCTATGTTACTTACTTTGTCCGGCGTTTCCTTGGAGACGCCCCTCGCTACCCATCCGACACAGGTAATCTGCGCACTCATTTTGGAGAAAAAATGTGGTTTATCGTTCAAAAACAATCAAATATAGTAAAACGTGTCCAAACTGTTTCACTCCATGCACACAGGGGGCGTACATGTGAGTTAGAAAGGGTCCTGCGAGCATGTGGATGGCGTCAAAAGAGCGTTAACAAATCTGCCTGATCAAAAATGTAACGTCACATTAGGGGTATTTATATATATAGTCTATGGGGTAGACATGTAAAGTAATACAACAATTACATCAAATGAATAGATTTTAAAAAGACAAATACAGTTTCATATATCAGATTAAATATGTCTTTCTTAAATCAGCAAACAGAAAAGCTCTGCACCAAAACACAAACTACATCCCCCTTTTTTAAAATAATTATTCTCTTTTCAATTATTTTTAATTTGTATTTTAATTTTATAAAAAAATACATTTCTTTTCAGGTTTGTTTTAATCATTTTATTGTATTACAAATCATTTTAAATTTGTTATATTGATTATTATTGTAATTATTTTTCAATTATTTTAATCAAACAATTGAAACGAAGGTGCACAACCAGTGAAAAACTGTTGGCCCTATGTGTGTTTTTTATACTCACAATTCATTAACAGAAATTGCTTAAACAGCTGTTTTTGCTCACCTTTGCTTCGTTTTAATACGGGTAAATTGTGAATACAGAGGTGAAAGGTAAAGTGGTAAATAAAACACAAGGACACTTTTTTTATAAAACAGTTTTATGGTATGATAAAACCAATACAGGACAGAAATGCGTCATCATGTATTGCTGGTATATGATATTGTTTACATACATGGTGGTTAAAGTACCATTGTATTAATCACAATGCAAGGCAATAATACAGCAGAGGCATTAATTTAAGATTTCAGAAAATGACACAGGAGAGGATTAAATGACTGGGTTGCCTTTATATCACAGGATATTACTTGCAGATAAAACATTGTGCAGGGCAGGAACTCTGGAAGTAAAAAGTGGTATTTGAGGCACATGTGGCTACAGGTGAGTCCATGTCTATTATAACCCCTTTATCTCATCACTCATGTAACATTGTGAGATGTCACCTCAGCTAACAGAAAAAAACATCTCCATTAACAATCAACATTGCATAGCATAGTGGTTAATATATAATAATACTGATATTTCCCGACAGCATTAAACTAAAACGATCACTCTGTCGTGGCACTTGTTGGTTACGCGTGTGATAAAGATTTGAGCCCCCAGCATCAATGGACGGACTGAAACACACAGTACTGATATAGTCAAGCGAAAGATGAAAATGGAAGACAACATTTATATTCAATGTTCAAACAAAAAAAACAACAACTGTAAGTCCATACGCTTTCTGAGGCTTTTAAACTATACTGTACTTTAAGCCGACACTGATGAGTCCTACAAGTGCTATCACCAGCTTGAGGTTGGTGTCGTGGAGGATGACCTGGGTCAGGTACTTCTGTCGTTTGATCTGCTCTTTCACCCTGTACGGGACGTCGGGAATCACGTAGGACAGGACGAACTTCGTGAGGTAAACATCTTAACAGTCACTGGGCTCACAATAACTAATAATATAAATTATAAACACAATAATAATAATAATCATCTCCATTTCCCCTATTTTGTTTGTGTTATTTAGTGTGAAGCTACAAAGTGTGAGACACTGTTTTGATTTCCCTTAATCTCTTTGCTGTGGCATCAAAACAAGATTGCAAAGAAAACAGCAACATTACTTAAATCTAAACAGATTAAAATGTAATACTGGATTCAGATCTGAACAAACAGTATTAAACTCAAACACTTAAAGCTAGTGAGTTAAAAAAGTTTATCCCACACCTTGTGCATTTAGCTATATTATCTTGGTCAGTCTAAGGAAGGTTTTTGTGAGTGTGAGGACAGTGGTTTCTCCTTTCTTTTTTCACTAGCGTCATAAATGAACTTCAGACGTCTTCTTTCCTACTGGTTACTACACAATAATGGATGGATTACTGGACCAAACTCTCTGTGGCCCCCCCTGTACATCACATACAAAATGTCCAATTTAAATTACCAACCTGGAAGACACTCAAAAGGACCACAAATAGACTTTAAAAAGAGGGTAAAAAAACACAGAAAGATCAAATGCAATGACAAACAAACAAAGAGAAACAAAACAAATACAAAGCGACATGTAACAACTAAAAAAAGGGATATATTAGCACATAAAAACAAGTAGACCACAAAGAGACAACGCCACAGAAAGATGCATAACGACTACAAATAAAAACATAAAAACAACAACAAGTGCCGGAACTCCCATAGGAAAGCTGAAGGGGCCTTTTTCATATCTGTGCCCAGGAGGTCATTGTTCATTTTCCATCACAAATGTCCATTCATTGTCCTAATTTGTCACTGGTTTACAAGGAAATAGTCGGTATAAAACCCCAGATGAGATGAAGTGCTAAAAAAACAGTGTATTCATTCATATATGTACAGTATGGT